>NC_059297.1:9351910-9361910 GCF_017591435.1 Portunus trituberculatus
ACACATTCACACACGCACATGCACACACACACATACACACAGGCACACGCACGCAGGAATGCCAGCGGGCGCGGGCACACACACACACACACACACACACACACACACACACACACACACACACACACACACACACACACACACACACACAATGAATCCTACAGATATAAGGGCCAACAGACCCTATAATCCCAGGTAAGTGGTGCGTCTCTAAGCCTCGCGCAAATGCAATCAAAGCATCAGATGTTGTATCACTACACCACTAGGCGCGGCTTCCGTTTAGGCGACGGTCGATCATATTTTGATAGTGTTACACTAGGTGCCAGCATTTTTTCTTTCCTTTGTAAGTACCATGGCCAGTGATACCCTTATTGTACTTTGCACTGAAGATATTGTACTGAGGTGAAGTGTGATAGTAGAGTAGCAGTTTTTGGCATCTCCTATATGCTTCACCTTGTACGTTTCAAATTCATCATAATTAAGTAAGTAATGTACTGGGTTTTGTAAACAATTAGGCCTAAGAAATTCAATGCATGTTGCACTGATAGCATGAACTGAGCTGGGATGGAGTGTGAGTGTAAACTGAAATTTTTGGGCATCTTTTATTTGTTTAATGTAGCCCTTGTCAAACTCTCTAATTGTGTAAGTGATACTCGAAGTTTTGTCAACAATTTGGTCTGAAACTTTGGGACTTTGAAAAAGAATGTTGCAATCTTCACACAGCGCCTATCTCCAACCACTTCCCTTCGGCCATGGCGTAGTAAATTTTCAGTAGATGGAAACTTTTCTTCAGAATCAAAGTTTGTGGCCATTATCTTTCTAACGACGAAGAGTGAAAACTAGAAATAATCTAGTAGGCTTAATAGCATGAGATATTGTAAAAGTTAAGGCGCTAAATGTTTTTAAGTTAATGGAGTTGAGTTTGACAACTGAAATACTTTTTTCTAGTTTTTTTTTTTCAAGGAATATAATGAGGACAAAAAGATGCTATTTTTTTTTTCAAACACTTTCTTCACTTGACAAGAAAAGGTCTTACATCCCTGCTAGGCTGATCAGAGAGTACTTTCTCCCTCGTCAGTCCAGACCAGCCCAGTAAAAAGCGAAGCATCAGCCTTTGGACCTGCCTTGGTCTAGATCTCTGATCCGTGATTATGTTACGTGTTGAACATCTATTAAGTCCACAGCGTCCTTACAGGCCAGTAAAATGTTTACATCATGTAACTTTATATATGCATTTGCCGTCGATCCTTTTGTTGAAAGATAGCAAAGTGTTTGTTATGAAATGCAGAGGCCGTGTTACATAACTTTTCGGAAATAACTCTTATAACGAACTGCTGAACTGGGATCGTACTTTGATAGTGTTTCAGAACTGTCTATTTTCATCATTATAGTCAAGAATCAAAAGTGGATGGTCTTGTTAAATTTATCTCGCGAAAGACCAAGCCAGCCGTCCGGGACATGAAACTGTCAGGCCATTATTGCTGTCTTTTCCACTAATGACAAATAATGCCATCACTCCTACCACGGTCAGCAATACTGTGAATACATTTGGTTAGTTTTGTTGGTATTAGCAAGCTATATGATAATATTATGGGGGACAGAGTCTGTCAATGACTTTCTTGTGATATCATACCATATCCTTAACCTATCACGTAATATCAAGTGAATTTCCTTACTTTTCTTCCTCTATTTTTTTTCTATATCGTTGTAGGTATAGTTTACTGAACTTATTGTGTTCATGCTCAGAATTTGTGAATTTGTAAGGGGTGTTCTAATTATACAAGCATTAATATTTAGGACGCTATACATTTCATTTTCTATCAATATTAAGAATACTCCCTTATATGAGGACGGTGCCGAGGGAGTGACGTGAAACGTCGTCGTGACACTCTAATGTGTTCGACGGCAGGGGTTAGTGCCTTTATTATTCAGTTTTGTCACCTACCCATAATAGCAAAAATTAAAATATTGTCTGAAACACACTCCGACATAGCACGATCCCAATTCATCAGTTTGTTGGAGAATTATTTCCGAAAAAAAATTAACACTGAGTCTGAAACCCACAGTACATAATTAAACCGGCATGAATTAGTTTTGATCCCGTCGTTACAAAATAACAAATTATTTAGATGATTCAATTAATGCAAAATACTTTATTTTACCGCGCGTTAAAGAAAAAAAAAAAGAAAATTCAATGTATCTATATAGATAGAAACGAGTTTCTTTAAGCCAATCAAACAATCCATAAAACTCTCCAAATATTTTCATATATTTTCATGTCTTTTCATTGTTTTAATCAGTAAGGCAATCCATAAAGTGTTTTTCGTTTAAACTTAAACTATTGAAGGTCCTTATCAAAATATAAGCGAATAACTGTTACACCCACAAAAATCATAAAGTACACCGCTGACGTGTATGTCTTGACTAGATGTTATTTCTCAGTCAATGGTATACTCTCAGATTATCCAATTCAAGGTAACGGAGATGGATAACACGATGGAAATTCTATACCAATTAATGGCAGAAGAAATACGAAACCAACCCAACATCAGGAAGAAGGAGGATAAGATACCGTGACCTCGTTTATTGGGCAATCACTCAGCCACCACAATCATGTTTTCCATATATAACTTTGGAGGTCGATGGATCCATGTAAAAAAAAATAAATAAACAAAACTGTCTTACACTTCTTCGTAAAGCATATTTCACACTTTACCACAGATTTGGTATGATAAGTTAAAGGTCAAAGCACTGGAATGTGGATCAGGACGGTGGATAAAGGCCAATCCAGAGGTTCTGATTATGTGCAATGATAGGGAGACCCTGAGTTAAGACCACCAACGCCGTCGAACACAGGCCATCACGGGGAGTGGCGTCCATCACTCACTGGGCTCCCTCTAAGCCGCCGTGATACCAAGCTACTCTCCGAGCGTCCCTCTCACGGAAATCTGTCCATTTTTCTTTTACCAAACGTACACGAACAAGGCTAAAGAATTGTAGGATCTGCCATGCACACTGACAGACACACACACACACACACACACACACACACACACACACACACACACACACACACACACACACACACACACACACACACACACACACACACACACACACACACACACACACACACCAAAAAACAAATATTCATTAAAAGGATATTTTTGAAGGCACGTCGTTATGTAACTTAGCAACTCTGTTTTCGTACTGTCATTTAAGATGACTGCAACCTTACCTATTATTTTTTTTTTAGGAGTGTTTGGCCAGACTTCATCTTATATAAAGAAATGTGAGATAATAAAAAGAAAAAAAAAACAACAACAAGAGTCTGACTTTTTATCGTCATAAAATAAGCACGGAAAAACAAACGCAAACATTAAAATGTCTAATACACACACACACACACACACACACACACACACACACACACACACACACACACACACACACACACACACACACACACACACACTTTACACAAAATGCCTCCCATCAGTGAAAAGTACAACCCATCACTTAAACAATTCGGTCCCTTACAGTTAAGTGCGGCTGTTACGGTCGCAAGCGGTCCGTCAGTAATGGAAAAAGTTGTAATTAATATTTCCCCCAAATAATTAATAAAAATATGCGTTGGATAATTATAAAACTTTACCGCACAGGATGTTGGAAAAGTGCACCACGTAATTCCCACAAATTATAATATCATTTTTTTTTCTCCTCTCTCATACAAACTATCTTCTCGTGTTCAGATGTACGGGCATCCAAGGAAGATGAATAGAGAAAATATCAAAATAGGGTAAAAAAAAAAAAAAAAAGACTGGTCTAGTTTTATGTGGTGTGTAACTTAAAGATATTCTTCGCAAAAAGGAAAGAAAATCCATAAGTTCATTTTGAGCATTTACGCATTTGTAACAGCTACTTTAGACTTGGCGAAACTGCTTTTTTAATTATTTATTTTTATTTTTTCACGAGACAGTTGTAGATAATGATGACGATGGTGGTGGTGGTGGTTCATTACTTATAGCAAAAAATATTACGAGTTCTTGGAATGATTTATATTAACTGTATTTCGTAAACTTTCTGTGTCGCACTTCAGAAACCACGTTCAAACATCGTTGAAGGAAAGCAATATGTAAAGCTACGGGCCTCCATATATGTACATATAAGGCACTGCCATTTTGGGAAAAGCGAGGTTGCCAACCACTTTTTTCTTAGTTCTTTTGATGACTTTTTGATGTTAGCGAGCGGCAAGTAAGCGGCAGCAACATTTGGTGAGCCTCATTAACGAGGATCACCGCCAGTGTGCCTTTTATATGCTCGTGCCAGCTGTTATGTACCTGTGTGCTGATACGATCTAAAAATAGCAAACCTGACAGGACAGCGCGCTGGTTTATGTTGCTGTCTCTGTGTTCATCTCCATTTCCTTGATTTTTTTGTTAACATTCGCTGGATACACAAAGAGATTTGCGAGTTAATATGACGCAACATGTTTTCCAGTCAATATTAATGTTGATAAGTCTATGCAATGAGATGTAAGTCTAATTAACATTATGCATTTCATCTTTACTTGTTCAACTAATGAATTATATATATGAAGAACAAACTTTCTCCTTCGTTTGTACAATTTAAGAGAAAGCAAGAGTGATTTTTATTTAAGTAATTAAATAATAAATCAATATATCAAAACTACGAACAATGTATATGGTGCAAAATTCAATTAAGTACTTAACATTTTACAGCAGAATCATGGCGAGCTGAATAGCATTGGTATATACGACCGGAAACCATCAAGTGCAAAGGCCAAGGTTAGCATAACATGCACAGGTTTACATGTTGGTATCTCGACACCTCCCCTGAATTCATGATATCTGGTAATGGTTTAAACATACACGGTAACATCTGGAAATCAAATAACTAGAACTGCAAGTGGTGTAGACGTGAAGTTACAATATCATCAACATCTATTATTAAGGAAATATGGGTATGATATGCAGACTCCTATACGTGCAACCTAATAATTCACTGCACAATTTAATATATATATATATATATATATATATATATATATATATATATATATATATATTTTTTTTTTTTTTTTTTTTAACAATACACGCTATATATTTCAATGTCGTGAAAACATGAAGTTGGAGTTGTAAAAACAATTATCACAAGGAAATATATGCTCATATACTGACTTGTACAAGAAAATACTAATAATTCACCGCATAATTAAGAATGGCAGTTCTACTTTATGATTCACGCCTTACATATCCGCTTAGGTACAATACTCCCTGATTTTACCTGACGTAAGCGTGTGTGCATATCCATGTAAACTATTTATAAGTGGTGGAGATAAACACCAATGTATACTATCAGGAAGGAACCCACAAGCTCACCAGGGACGCCTGGTATCCGTGCTGCGCTACTGCTAATTACCTGCCATGTTCACCTGCAATATTTGTGTCCAGGGCCTGGATTGTGTAGCGTCACTTGGAATGTGAGGATGAGCGGCCGCCGTACACGCAAAACACATCTGAAGTCTAATTTCAAGCAAGTGAGAAAATTCAGGTTGAGAATGAGTTTATTACGACCTAAATGTGTGACGAAACAGAGACAATTGAAAAGACCGAGTATGATGAGAGTGGAACTACACACACATACACATTCTCTCTCTCTCTCTCTCTTCTCTCTCTGAAACCCTCAATATTTCTTTCATGGTGCGTGGACAAATAATTTTCTACGATATCCGGCAGGATGGATAAGGGTAGGGTGGTGGGGAGGGAAAGGAAGGAAAGGGTGACATTGAACCATCGAGATGTCAACACTACTTTTAATGGCCTCTGAAGACCAGCCTGCAGGCGGTGAATGAACCCAGTCACCAAGGGATATTGAATGGACTTCATCCACTCCCCCGGCAGCCTTTAGAACCGACGTGGATTTTCTTCAGGTCGTCATGTTCCCCCTCCTCTCTCTCTCTCTCTCTCTCTCTCTCTCTCTCTCTCTCTCTCTCTCTCTCTCTTTCACTCGTCTCCCTCTCATCTACACTGATCAGACGTCCCGCCGCCGCCCGCCCTTCAAATGCACCTTTCCATTACACGGATACACAGTTCGAACTTTCCTTCTGGGAGTCATTCTGGAAGTATTTTTTTCTTTCTTGAGCTCTCCTCCTTTTTTCGTTACCTTCTTTATTGCTATTCCTTCTCCTCTTCGTTATCTTATCGTCTTCACATTTTTCTTCCTTCTCGTACTTCTTCCCCTTCTTCGTTTTCTTTCTCTTTTTTTCTCCTCTTCCTCCTCCTCCTCCTACATCTCATTTACCATCCCATTCCTTGTTCCCTCTCCTCATCTTCTCGCAGTGGTGGAGTTAGAAGCAAGAGTCGTCTCGTTAAGGCCACTCATTCCCACTCCGCTGCTCAGCGTAGTGGCTTCCGTAACGAGTGTGGTCCACGGGTCTCGCTCTACCTCCAGACTCCACGCTAATCCTGATATTCCCTATCCCTGGATCTCTAATACTTTGCTCTCAGATGTGATACAGTCCGGGAACAATGCTTCGACGTCTGTCACTTCCCCTCACCTACGCACACAAGCCCCAAATATTTGTCTAACACTGTGACATATTATCTTTCCTGTACACAAAGTCTTTATGGCGTTATTGTGACAGCACAGTCAGTACCTCCACCACAAACGCCACCATTCTACCATATTTTCACAGATAACAGAACTGGACAGGATAAATAAAAAAAAAAACTTAGACAACACAAATAAATTCCCCAGAGACTTGACCTCCCGTAGCGTGCACCCACAAACAGACTCACTAACACATTGGCTGAAAAGAGATTATTGTTCCGTCCACATTTTTAGAACTCAGCCTCACCAAAATAAAGAAGCGAGCGAGAAGGCCACTTTTCCGCCGTCTTAATTATTGGAGGAGACAATGGTGAGAAGCTCGTCCCTTGCTTCTGACGTTTCTTTGGAGGGGGAGAAGGGAGGGAGACCAGTTAGAGGGGGACTGTGGGGCATGAGGGCTTCAAGTTAAGTTAAGGTGGGGGAGGTGGCGCGGTGGCCTTTCTCAGCTCTAACTTTTTCATCAACATCTCTCTTGCCAATTTAAACTCTTATCGGCCAGTCAGTCATCCGATTAAATTTTCTAATGTAGTTCATACTGGCGACGGAAGGTGAGTGGGAATCAGAAAAGTTATCCACGGCAGAGGGAATATTCCACTCTTGCTGTTTTTTTGGTCTTCTCTTCGAGAAGTAGAGGAGTAATAACATATGATCATGTGGACAATTACATGAACAAGGTAACTATTTTTCCGTCACTGTTGTATGTATAATTAGAACATAAGAGCATAAGAAAACCAAGGAAACTGCAAGAAGCCATAAAGCCTACAGATGTCTGCATGAAACGTACCTATCTACTTCAACCTATCATTGTCATCCATAAATTAGTATATATTTTTTAAAGCTCCGTAATGAATGAGCACTAGCAACTTTATTGTGAATATGTTCTATAAACTTGGAATTCTATTTAGCAACTATTTTTTTGTTGTTGCATGCGATGCGCCGTACGCAATACTCACTGAGAATTCACAAAATTCAACAGCATACCGAGATATCTACCTTGGTTTGTAGCAGTATATTGTATACAGCCGGTAATTATGTTGCGATCTCCTTTAATTTTTTATACACCTCACTTTTTCATTTTCACTAGCCTACATTAAATGCTATAAAAAGCAAGATGTTGCACACACAAAGAGGTATGTTTTTTTCATTGCTTTCAGTAACTGACGTCTAGGAAATAATTGTAAAAGGCATGAGACTTATGAGTACTGAGTTAACTGAATGTTCATCTGAGAAAACGTTTAAAGAAATCCACAAGAGAAAAATTGTTCTAAGAAGCACACAGGAGAGATTTAGCCGTGGAACACTCTGGAGATCTAGGATGAAAAAGAAAAACGAGAAAAAGATGTAAAGGAGAAATTAAAAAAAACATAATTTTACTAGAATCAGAAGCAAAGGAAAAGGGATGAACGAAAAAAATAATTCTGAGTCTAAGTTTATACGCCGAAAAAAAAACTTGTTGAAAGTACAAAAATATAAAAACAAAAGAACTTTAGGTTACTTTCGCTGAATATAAGCTCAGAAAGATCAACGAATGTGTGTGTGTGTGTGTGTGTGTGTGTGTGTGTGTGTGTGTGTGTGAGAGAGAGAGAGAGAGAGAGAGAGAGAGAGAGAGAGAGAGAGAGAGAGAGAGAGAGAGAGAGAGAGAGAGAGAGAGAGAGAGAGAGAGAGAGAGAGAGAGAGAGAGAGAGAGAGAGAGAGAGAGAGAGAGAGAGAGGCGATAAGGGGAAGAAACACTTAAGACATTCTCCTTCATGAATTAATCTCAAGGCAAACTCTCAATACTCGCCTCTGCAGACTCGTGTGGCCTGACTTTTGACTCACTGCAGAGGTGGGCTGCGCAAAACACGTGATACACCTGTTTCCCACGTGGACATTCCTACTCATGCACTGCAGCAGCCCTCTGCCGCAGGGATTCGGAAGAGATTCAGACACCCACTTCATGTAATAGGGAATGCATTTATGAAAAAAAAAAAATAAATAAAATATTGAAGACGCAGCATCAAAATTTTATTATGTAGAGAGAGAGAGAGAGAGAGAGAGAGAGAGAGAGAGAGAGAGAGAGAGAGAGAGAGAGAGAGAGAGAGAGAGAGAGAGAGAGAGAGAGATTCATCTCAGTTTGGAATTTCGCAACACACCTTCCATCATGAACACCGAGGCAGTTTTTACCATGAAGAATGTGTTTGGTTTAACGCATAACACAACAAAACCGGAAGGCTGCACATCCTGAATAGAGTCGAAAAGGTCTATATGATCAGATTAAAGGGATTCACAAATACAAATAAACATTTAACTCAACGAATCGCTGTGTTTTCTCCATATCCCGTGCGTGAAATTCTGGCGATGCAGATTGGAATGTTGTAGAACCGTAACAAAGGCATGTTTGAATTTACGTATGACAAGACTGAGAGATTACTGCACCACATACACGTCACATGCAGTGTGTGTGTGTGTGTGTGTGTGTGTGTGTGTGTGTGTGTGTGTGTGTGTGTGTGTGTGTGTGTGTGTGTGTGTGTGTGTGTGTGTGTGTGTGTGTGTGTGTGTGTATATATATATATATATATATATATATATATATATATATATATATATATATATATAGAGAGAGAGAGAGAGAGAGAGAGAGAGAGAGAGAGAGAGAGAGAGAGAGAGAGAGAGAGAGAGAGAGAGAGAGAGAGAGAGAGAGAGAGAGAGAGAGAGAGAGAGAGAGAGAGAGAGAGAGAGAGAGAGAGAGAGAGAGAGAGAGAGAGAGAGAGAGAGGGGAGGGTTGAGGTGACCTGAACATGCTGACTCCCTGTAGAATACATGTGTATATGTAGTACAATGAGGATTCTGTTCTAGATAATTGCTTTTTTGTGCTGTTACACAACTGAGTTTTGGATTTGATGCACCTTAACTACCATTAAAAGATAGTGCTTTCAGAAGGCATCACCACTGTTCTGTCACTGGCTACGTACCATACATTTCGCTTTAATCTACAGTGTTTTCATGCAAAATTTACCTTAACCTAGTGTCTTCAAATGATGCCATGTATCCAATCTACATTACGCCGCCATTACATGTCTTAGGGGTACTAGCTCTAAATATGATCTCTTATTATTCTGGCAAATTCTTCCTTCGAAAGCACGCGCAACCACACACACGCACACAAACACACATGTACTCAAACACACACACACACACACACACACACACACACACACACACACACACACACACACACACACACACACACACACACACACACACACATACACAAACACACATACACACGCATACACACACACACATAGACACAGACATATACACAGACACACACACACACACAAACACTCAACACACACACACACACACACACACACACACACACACA
>NC_059297.1:9366910-9404410 GCF_017591435.1 Portunus trituberculatus
CATTCATCGAATTTTACACGATCGACATCTGTTACAAAATTCAGTACATACTTATTACTCTTGCACAAAGGAAGCACACACGCACTCTACCGTAGTCAATCAGCACAATACTGAGCATGGTAAATACTAGACTAAACAATATACTACACCCAGTCGCTCACCAGTCGCCACCGCCACTCTTCACAATATTTACCTGTGCTGGGCATTAATTGACTTCTAACGAATGCTGTGGATGAAGTAGATGCAAAAATCCTGCGATTGAATGCAAAATATCTCCGCTGCTTTCTGATCATCATCAAACACGCCTCCTGCTTAATAAATCAAATTCCAGTGATGGCAGAACTTGTCTGAAACCCATCCCAATGGAGCCTAGAGAATATGATATCCGGCTTCTAAAATTACCGAATCTGGTTTTCTAAAAGTTTCACGGGAACATGGAAAAAAAAAAAAAATAGGGTGATGGAATTCACCGCAAGACTGCCACTCCAGAGCTTCGGCGTGGCGGGGACTCGAACATGAAACATTCCACCAACATCGCTGCCTTTTGACTCGCCGATATGTGCATTGGTAACACTTCACAAAATTGTAGGAAGAGTTCCAAATTTCGGACAGGGACACACACACACACACACACACACACACACACACACACACACACACACACACGCCCGGTAGCTCAGTGGTTAGAGCGCTGGCTTCACAAGCCAGAGGACCGAGGTTCGATTCCCCGGCCGGGTGGAGATATTTGGGTGTGTCTCCTTTCACGTCTAGCCCCTGTTCACCTAGCAGTGAGTAGGTACGGGATGTAAATCGAGGAGTTGTTACCTTGTTGTCCCGGTGTGTGGTGTGTGCCTGGTCTCAGGCCTATCCGAAGATCGGAAATAATGAGTTCTGAGCTCGTTCCGTAGGGTAACGTCTGGGTGTCTCGTCAGAGACTGCAGCAAATCAAACCGTGAAACACCACACGTAGTGTAGTAGTTACCAAACTATGCTCACGCCCGAGGCGGTCCGGGTTCGAGTCCCCAGCGTGGCGAGGCAAATGGGCAAGCCTCTTAAAGTGTAGCCCCTGTTCACCTAGCAGTAAATAGGTAGGGGATATAACTCCAAGGGTTGTGGCCTCGCTTTCCCGGTGTGTGGAGTGTGTTGTGGTCTCAGTCCTACCCGAAGATCGGTCTATGAGCTCTGAGCTCCCTCCGTAATGGCGAAGGCTGACTGGGTGACTAGTAGACGATCGTGATTAATTACACACACACACACACACACACACACACACACACACACACACACACACACACACACACGAAGTTACCAGTATCTTATACAGAATAAATTCCATTTTCATCTCATGATAAAATGACCAGTGGATATTGGTAAATATGTGCCTTACAAGAGAAATGTTACGTAAAAGGTCTGATGACTTCTTGCAGCTTCTCTTACATTTGTATAGTTTTATTTTGTGCCATAGATGATTATTATATCAGTTTATGAAAAAAAAAAAATAGTGGCAGATCTGCTGGTCTATAACGAAGGTATATTCTGATTTATTTATAACTTTTAAATGATTAAATACTGGAGGACACTACAAATAAAGGAACACTGATAGAAGTAACAATTGGAGGAACTTCTGTTTCACTGTGTAATCGTTAATGAACATCGCAACAGATTCAAGTTTCCATAGAGAAGGAGAATATTTCAGTTTTGCATCAAACATTTAAAATTCCCTTTCCTCCCAGCTGCAATGGTGGCAGGGAAACAAACAAAGGTTACACAAAAATCAAGGATGAAATCGGTAAAAGTGCCATATTCTTGTTTTCCTGTGGTCAGTGAGCTCGTATAAACTAGATTTATTAGAGTGATCTTATGTTTATTATCTTTTTTTTTCATAAATGAACTCGAAAGAAAATAAATCTGAACTCTCTCTCTCTCTCTCTCTCTCTCTCTCTCTCTCTCTCTCTCTCTCTCGCTTTCTGTTTCCATGCCTCGAATAATTCATAATGATACACGACCGGAAACTACATACATACGCCGTTCTAACAAAATCCTTTCACTTACTTTCCTTTCCGCCGAAATCTGAAACTGCAAAGCTAGTAGTTCAGTAAATTCCCCGCCACATAAAACAGACTCTGCGAGGCTGACAGTGGAGAGAGAGAGAGAGAGAGAGAGAGAGAGAGAGAGAGAGAGAGAGAGAGAGAGAGAGAGAGAGAGAGAGAGAGAGAGAGAGAGAGAGAGAGAGAGAGAATTCCTGTTCCTAATCGTTTAACAATACTTTTTTCCCTTCGATCCCAATGAAAGTGAAAGAAAAAAGGGAACTTAATGAGGCTCGCAAGCTATTACAGTGTGTGCGGCAAGACAGGTTAATTTATCGCCAACTAATTTATCTCCTTGCGAAACAAGAAACCCTAAAACAATCGCGACTTTCACACATAAAAAAATACACCACTGAGACGGTCCGAGAGAGAGAGAGAGAGAGAGAGAGAGAGAGAGAGAGAGAGAGAGAGAGAGAGAGAGAGAGAGAGAGAGAGAGAGAGAGAGAGAGAGAGAGAGAGAGAGAGAGAGAGAGAGAGAGAGAGACTTGAAAGGTATCGCAGGTGTCCACAAAAAAAGAAAAAGAAAAGGAGAGCGAGCTTGATACATATTTCTTTCTTTTTTCTACACTGGGAAGAGCCTGAGGGAGTAAGGGAGGCACACGGCCACATTCACCACACCATCTGTCTTGTCTCCGGTCCGCTGCCCGTCCTCCTGCCACACTGAAAAGAAGGGAACCATTTGCTTCCAGGTGCCGACCGGGAGGTGACCATGGTGGTGGAGAAGGTGGTGGTAGTGGTACTGGTGATAATGAGGTAATGGATGCTTGTTTGTGGTATTGTTGGTAATTTCTTTTTAGGTATATTACAGGTATCGTATAGTGGTATGGTGATTTATGTAATGTTAATGAATCGTATGTAGGTATAATGTTTATGTGGGTGTTATACATGTAGAATGGTGACGCGTTGTGTCGAGCAATATCAGTATCTCAAATATTGGTAATTTATAAATAGTAGCCGTAGTAGTGCTAGCTAATGCGCTGGTGGGTGTAATGACTTTAAGACGCTGTGCAGTACTGAACAATACTGCATGTTGTTCCCTGTCATTGTGGACTTGAGGACCGCTGACCTTGGCTAAAATCTCTTACATAGTAAACAACCTTAACTAAAAATAACGTATTGCTATCATTATGTGTAACTTGAAATAAATTAAAGAGTTAGAAATTGACACTTAACAGTAACAAAAAAAAAAAAAAAACTCACTTAATATCATAACTATGTGAATACATTCTGGCTCCATGTGTCCTTAATTTATATAAATCGTTACTATTCTCTCCTCCTTAAGCGCGTACAACAACGGAGGAGGAGTGAGGAGGAGGAGGAGGAGGAGGAGGAAGAGGAGGAGGAGGAGGAGGAGGAGGAGGAGGAGGAGAGGGAGGAAGAGGAGGAGGAAGAGAAGGAGGGATTATCCTCTCTTGCTTGTGGTCGAATCCTAGACTGGTCGGCAAAACAGCTGGCGGCTCCGTGGTCTCGATGCATTGTTCAAAAGTTTCTCTAAAAGTCTGCGTCGGAAAATTCAGGCTGGCCGGGAACTCCAACATAATCTTCCCAAGAGTTAACTTTTTCTCGAGGTGTTGTGGGAATCTCCATGCCCTCCGTTTCAGTTTTAGATGTGTGTGTGTGTGTGTGTGTGTGTGTGTGTGTGTGTGTGTGTGTGTGTGTGTGTGTGTGTGTGTGTGTGTGTGTGAATTTCAATATTTTGAAACAATTCACTATTTTCACACACACACACACACACACACACACACACACACACACACAAAGCCACACGGGAAGCACAAATCCACGTTCCCTCGGCCGCAAGCAACGCCGCGTTACGAGTATTTTGTTAAGTTGACGCAAACTAAAGATACTACAAACAATAAAAGAGGCGAGCCGGCGAGCGGCGTGCTGGTGAAGTCAGCTGCGATGGGGAAGCGAGGCAAGCCATAACATTAAAGTGTCGCTCACTACCAACGACACCACACACCACCACCACCACCACCACCACCAACAACAACAACAATAACAACAACACAAACAAAAACAATGTACGGCTCCGGTGATGACGCAACCATTCGTTCTTTCTAGCGAAACCACGTTGGCAGGAGTAAAAATGATTGAATAAATCAAAAGATAATTAAATGAATAAGTTGATAAAGTAAGACTATCAATAAAAAACATGAATTTGAATGCTTGCAAGAGACTGATAACAAATCGAGAAAAATAAAATGTTAATCTTAAAAAAAGAAAGAAAAAAAGAAGACGATAAGAAGCAGAAGTTTAGGTAAATGTGTGAGAAAAGAAGTTGATGCAGGGAAGAAGGATGGAAGGAGGGAGGGAGGGAGTGAGAGATGGAGTGAGGTAGTGAGGGAGGATGGATTTATCGTTGTTCACACCCCAGGATAGTGTAAAGGTCAGTGGGTCCTCAGGTGCGGTGTATACCTGAAAGAAAACCAAACGTATGGAGCGCGCGCGCGCGCGCGTGTGTGTGTGTGTGTGTGTGTGTGTGTGTGTGTACTTATTTCCCCACACGGCTCGACTCGACTCCACTCATCCCTCGCCCGTAACTCATTTTTTTTTTTTCATGTTTATTTTTTTTCCATAAGCGACTCATAAGCACTCAGTTATGTTATATTTATCTCTTCATGAACATGTATTTGATATAGTCTTAATTCTTCAAAACTGTCATTAGCCATTCACATTTACATGGCCTTATGGATCCGTTTATTTTCAACTCTTAAATAGTTCTCAAAATTTTGTATTCCAGGTATTCATGATATTCTTCTTATATTTTCCTCTATCATATCATTTATTTGTCCTGGCAGAAAAAAATATATTCCTGCTTTACTATGCTCTGCCTACATACTATATATAAAATCAATTCTAAACATTTAAAAGTACCTATATACATATTTTTGCAGGCAAAATTAAGTGTTTCACGTGTTGGTGGGAACGTCCTTGACTTTGGCGATCTGTCAGGCGGCGAGCAACTTGTTCATGGACATCCAGACTCATATTTTACGTCGCCACCCACACCCTGCACTAACTGACTCTCTCGGCAGCTGTGATGTTCAGATAATCCTTCCTTCGGGAGCTATCTAGCTTTCGGACTTGTTTTATTCTGCACGAACTCTTTTCTCCTCTTTGCTAAATATCCTTCGATTTACTTTATACCTGATGGAAATCGTATCTTTTACACCAACCAGCATAACAATCTTTTCCCACTCCCATCGGATTATTTCTGTCTCCGTGATCATCCCTGACACCTGCGGGAAATTCGGTGTGTGGGCTTTTACGTCTCCACATCTTCGTCACTCTTCATTCACCGTTCTTAACCTTTGTTTCTCATGCATCTCAAGTAAACCTTCCGTCTCAACTATCCCATTACTGCTTGATTATTTACACCTACCTCCTTTATCCCTTATGCCTTTCACCTCACAACCAGCCACTCACTAACCCACGGTTGACTCCACGTGCTCCTCCTACACATTCTCCCTCTCCTCGTGCTTCACAAGTAAACTTTCATCCTTCTTTTATATTTCCAACTTTCCATCTCACAACCAGCCACTGGCTCAACTCATGGTTCCTTCCACGTACTCCCTCTAAACATCCCCATATACCGCATGCTCTTCATCCATCACAAGTAAAGGTTCTCAATTTATTTATCCCATCAGTGGTCAATTTTCTACACTTTTTTACATTTTTTTACACTTTTTTATCCCAGCTGTCTTCCATCTCACAACCAGGCAATCACTCACTAGTTCATGGCGCCTCATAAGTGTTTCATCTAAATACTCCTACATTCGCCTGCCTTTCTAAATCACAAAGTGTAAAATCAAGGGGTGGGTTAGAAAACTTCATTATAAAACTACGAACGTCTTGCCTTCATTATCATTTTTATACTTTAGATACATAATATAATCAGATAGAATGAAATAATAACTTTCTTTGCATGAAACTACAAAAACTCAAAACTTCACCAATATTTTCTTTCAGCCGTCCCCTTTTATCATAAGTACACACATAAAAGCTGTCTAAATATATACTTGCTCTAAAACAAAGCCAACATGAACGTGTCTAGTTCCTATCTGCAATTGTTGCCCTTTTCCAAGCCACTACCACCGCCGCCCGAGTCTGTGGACACAGCACGCGCCCGCCCCAATCTACCTAATCCACAGAGTTAACCTCCCGGTATACACACTTTTTAAAATAAGCGAAGGATATTAAAGCGGCGGGACTTAAGTGCTTAACCGGTACAGGCTGAGAACACGATGTCCGCAACCAAGTTCATTTGAGCGCCGGAGGTCCATTACATCACGGTGAGACCTACACGGTAATGTGGATGGATAGGGACATGGCGTTACTCCTGGACTTTGTGGGCTGAATAATGGACTCATAAAACAAACACACACACACACACACACACACACACACACACACACACACACACACACACACAGACTGAGAGAGAGAGAGAGAGAGAGAGAGAGAGAGAGAGAGAGAGAGAGAGAGAGAGAGAGAGAGAGAGAGAGAGAGAGAGAGAGAGAGAGAGAGAGAGAGAGAGAGAGAGAGAGAGAGAGAGAGAGAGAGAGAGAACATTTGTTTAAGCAATGTTAAAAAAGTACTGCGAGGTCAAAAAGAAACCGAGATCTGCCTCTCCAGGTGGAAACGGTGATGCAGGTGGTGGTGGTGGTGGTGGTGGTGGTTGTTGCGGTAGCGTCGGCGCGAGGCCCTCACATGGCCACCCGCTGACGTCACTCCTGCTCCGCCTCGGTCAGCCGGGAAGAGGAAAATCACCGACTGACTGTAAATATATCCCGAGTTTGGCTTTTGTTTCTTCCTCGAGGCAGCGAGCGAGAACAACTTCGGTCTCGGTGGATCCAAGAGTGAAGCAAAGTATGAAGACTCAAGAAAAATGTCTATTCCTTCGCCCTCGGTTTATTTGTTTATTTGATTTGTTGGGTCGCTATCGGTAGTTAGAGAAGGAAGACGAGGAAGAAGAGAGGCAGGCAAACAAACAAAAGGAATTAGTGATTATTGCAAAACTTACTTTACCACCAGTGAACAACACAACTGAGAGAGAGAGAGAGAGAGAGAGAGAGAGAGAGAGAGAGAGAGAGAGAGAGAGAGAGAGAGAGAGAGAGAGAGAGAGAGAGAGAGAGAGAATAAAAATGGTTAGGAGAGAAGTGGAAGGAGGAAAGGAGAGAGAAAGAGAAAGAAAGCAGGACGGAGAGTTCAAGAAGAAAAAGGGAAAGAGAATAGGATGGTTAGAGAAACTATTTTCTCTTCAGCGTCACATTTCAACTCCAAAACCAGATTACACTCTAGAACCATAAATTTTAATCTATTTTTTTACCCGCTTCATCCTCAGAGGGGCTGAACAGGTGCGTGGTGTGGGGGAGGGAGTCGGCAGGAGACGAAGGAAGGTACAGCGAGCCCTAACGGCGAAATAGGCCCACTCAAAATAAACAAAGAAACAAAACTCTACGTAAAAGGAGAAAAAGAGGAGGAGGAGGACGAGGAGGAGGAGGAGGAGAAGAAGAGGAGGAGGAGGAGGAAGAAGAAGAAGAAGAAGAAGAAGAAGAAGAAGAAGAAGAAGAAGAAGAACGATAACAAGAACAAGAACAAGAGTAAGAAGAAAAAGAAGAAAAAGGAGGAGGAGAAGGAGAAGGAGGAGGAGGAGGAGGAAGCTGAACAATAAAAGTAGGAGGCTGAGCAGTAAAAGTAGGAGGCAGGAAGGACAAATGGAAGCATAGAGGACGAAGGAGGAGGAGGAGGAGGAGGAGGAGGAGGAGGAGGAGGAGGAGGAGGAGGAGGAGGAGGAGGAGGAGGAGGAGAGGAGGAGGAGTTCGAGAGAAGATAAAAAAGGAGGAAAAGAACGAAACAAAAAGAAGAAAAGAAGGAAAAAGCAGGACTAAGAGGGAGTAAAGTAAGGAGAAGGAATAGCAACAGAAATACAGAACGAAAAAAAAAAAAAAAGAGGAACTAGGTAAGTCAAGAGAGGCAAAAGAAGCGTGGGGAAGACGGCACCGCAAGGCAAGGTAAGGCAAGGCAAGGTAGGCGGAGGGATATTTCTTCCACTGATCCCATTACCTCTTGTTTTATGGGTGGGTTCCGGCGCAAAGAGGGTAATACCGAGGACCACTGATACTCCTTCCTTGGACTGCTCCTTCAGGCTTGGCGGCGGCGGAGTTGGAAGGTTAGAAAGTGGTGAGGCCAGTAGATAAGGAAGGTTGGGAAAGTAGGGAGGGTTGAAGATATGGCTACAGGGAAATTTTCCAGACGAGACTTTAATGATGGTGATACTCGCTTCCAAGTGCTCAAGGGAAAAGTGGTAAGTAATAGGAATAAGATTATGGAAGCATCAGGAGGCCAGTTTCATTCTCCGTTATCGTAAGTGAACAGGAGGTAACAGGGAAACTACTGAATAAAAGTTATTCTTTCGTTATTTGTTCTTTGATAATCAACAAAACGAGGTGAAATGACAATATTATTATGGCGGAGAGCTTTTTCTTTCTTTATCATCGCAAACAAAGATCTGATAGGAAGGAGCTTACTAAATAATTGGTGGATACTCCTGCTTTATCTGTTCTTAGCTAACAAATAAATTATGGTGACATAACAACCATAAGATGATTGATGACACTCATTCTTGAAAACCAAAGTGAAAAGGTACTAACAGGGACTTTACAAAATAAATAGTGAGTTAACTTTTTTTTCCTAACTGTCTAAGGGCCGCCGTGGTACAGTGGAACTTTGCTTTGGGGTTCGAGAGGTCTCCAAGCGCACTAGTTCGAATCCTGGGCACGGTCCGAAAGTAGGTAGTGCTTCCTTATTCGGGATAACGGTTCCCTAGCGGATGGGCTTTCAGATAGGTACAGTGGAACCATGCGTGCTTTGGGGTCCGAGGGGTCTCCAAGCGCAAGGGTTCGAATCCTGTCCACGGTCCGAGTGTAGGTTGGGCTTCCTCACTCGGGGCAACGGTTTCCTTGTGGGTGGGCTTTGAGATAGGAGGTACCCCAAAAAAGTACCCCCTTTATTCATCATCACGGTCGCCTGCTGGTCACCCAACCAGTCTTCTCCATTACGGAGCGAGCTCAGAGCTCATAGACCGATTTTCGGGTAGGACTGAGACCACAACACACTCCACACACCGGGAAAGCGAGGCCACAATCCCTCGAGTTACATCCCGTATCTAGTTACTGCTAGGTGAACAGGGGCTACTCATTAAGAGGCTTGCCCATTTGCCTCGCCGCGCCGGGACTCGAACCCGGCCCTCTCGATTGTGAGTCGAGCGTGCTAACCACTACACTACGCGCCCATAAAATCCCGTGAAAAGCCCACATGGTAGATAAAAAAAAAAATGAAAAAAAAACGGAGTAACGGATGAAATACCAACAATAGTATGCCTGAGTGCAATTTCACTCAATATCATCATCCTAAGTTAACAGGCTGTAATAAAGGTATTACATATTGAAAAATTTTCTTGTCTCTGTCAGTCATTCCTAAGTATTCAATGGAGATGTGTAGAATAACAATGATTACATAACGGAGCCTACTTTCATCATCGTAAGAGAACAAGAGATAACAAAGACATTACAATACAAAAAGGTGCTCATATCTCTCTTCTTTCTGTTTATCTATAGCAAAAATAAAGAATGATAAGATGAATGACTCCCTATCGCAATCATAACCGAACAGATACGAGCATATAGTAACAAGAATATTACTTAACAGAAAAGTGTTTCTGTCTGCCTTACGCGCTCTAAGTACTCAAGTAAAGAAATATGAAATAACACTGTTAACATTACGGAGCCTACTTTTATTCGCCATCGTCATGATCCGTGAGTGAAAGGCGCCCTTCCATAATAAGGGGATGGTGGTGTCTGAGTCAGGTCGAGGAAGGGCGCGGGCACGGGGTGGAGAGAGCCGGCAGGTGTGTGATGGTCCGCAATAGATTACCACACTCAGCAAACATCACAAAGAAATCCTATTACCGTGGATTTTGGATAACCCCGAGATCCACAGTGATCCCCGAGGGTCTTGTTAGCGCTGAGAAAAGGTTGAAGGTTTGGGGGTGGGGCTGGGAGCAGTGCGTAGTGGAGAAGGAAGGCAAAGAGAAGAGAAGGAAAAAGAAAGGTTGAGAGAGAGAGAGAGAGAGAGAGAGAGAGAGAGAGAGAGAGAGAGAGAGAGAGAGAGAGAGAGAGAGAGAGAGAGAGAGAGAGAGAGAGAGAGAGAGAGAGACGAAGTAGGCAGGAAGGGAAGCGAGGGGAAAGCTTTCTAGAACGTTCATAGGCCTACTCGATGATATTAGGATTTTTACCAAGTTTTACCTGCCTGGCCGATGTGTGGCAACGGCCGATATCGTGCTGCCTCCCGGGACCACCCGTCAATAAATTGGAAAGGGAAAAAAGCCAAGGAAAAATAAAAACAATGAAACAAAAGGAAAAAAATACAAACCGCACATCACTATGACGACAGTGCACCGCTGGCGTCACTATTTGGGAAGGACGAAAGGTGAATGAAGATATTAGGGATCAACGGCAATGACTCCTCACATTTATTTCTGTATCGTATCTAGAGTGAGCGGTACGGCGATGACTTCAACTTTCCTTGTCTTCGTTGTGTTGTGATGGAGTGTGTAAGTGAGCCCGTCCACCTGGCAACGGCCCAGCTCAGGTGCTGCACCCTCCCTGATCCCTGTGTCGCAGGTCCTCTCGTTCACTACTCACGCCCGCTTTTCCCTCCCTCCCTCCCTCCTTCTCTCTGTCTCTCTCTCTCTCTCTCTCTCTCTCTCTCTCTCTCTCTCTCTCTCTCATACCGCAAACCAGTCCCCGTGGCCTCTATCGCTCCCCTCCAGCATCCCAGTCACAGTTCTACGCGTTCACACTTCCAGCTTTGTTCGCCCCCTACCGCCTGACGCCCTCTGATGAGTAACAAATCGTGACTAGAACCCAGAAAAAGGTTAAAAAGAGACGGAGGACGTAGGGGGAGGAGGCGACAGTTAAAAGCTCGGCAGCACGGGCAAGAGTGGTGTAGGGAGAGGAAATAGGAGGGGAGATGTAGCGAGGACAGACTGCAAAGAAAGTAGAGATGAGGATGGGTTGAGAGGGGAGGGAGGCGTGACACAGCAGAGAAGTGGAGTGACTGAAAGGGTTCAAAAACATGTTGACGAAGAGCACGTGTAGTGTCTGGAAGGGAGACGTGAAGCGAAGGGTGCTGTGTTTCGATGTGACAGCAAGGGGGGAGGTGAAGAGAAAATATGACAAGAAACTGCAGTGATGGAGGGCTCTGACAGGGAGGAAAAGAAGGATGCAAACGATGGAAACAAGGAAGAAAGAAAAAGAAATAAAGGGAGAAAGGAAGGAAGGAAGGAAGGAAGGAAGGAAGGAAGGGAAGATGGGAAGGGAAGTGAAATATGACGTATAGGGAGACGAGAGGATTGTTGGGTTGTTGAAAGAAAAAAAAAAAAACTGTCATAATGTACTGATGTGGAGGGAAAAAAAATTACATTACGGGATCGAACAATTATAAGAATGTGAAGAACGTATGATTGAAATAGATTAACAGGTGCTGAAATCATTGCGCGAAGGAAAAAGAAAAGATATTAAAAAAGAAAAACAAAAGCATTGTGGGGAAACAGAACACTTATAGATTTAGACAATGAAAACGAATATTCATATAACCTTCACTCTAGGGAATGGGAGGCTCCGAGTGTGTAATAAAAATCAAATCATAATCCATTACGTTGACTTTGAATGACCGCAGCCAAAAGGGACCCCAACAAAAGTATCACTGTACAATCCAAATTAAACCGGGACACAGTTCCAGGTTTAGGTTAGGTTAGGGAGAGAGGAAAGGGAGGGAAGGAGGGAGGGAAGGCCGGGAGAGGTTTCAATGAGTGCCGACCAATCCACTATAAAAGGCTACCTGTGGTTCTGACCTGACGATGCCACTTCTCGGGTGTAGATTCACGCACGGATTCGCAGGGTTCAGGTTGGCAGTGAAGTGGAGCTGGCGGGTTACGCGCAACACCAGACGTGCGGAGAAGTCGGGATGCATTTAGTAGCGGCTCATCGGCGGAAAACGGTTGGCCGGAGAGTTTATGGAGAATTTCATCAATAATACAATAAGGCTTGATTAAACAGATTACCTGGCGGGCGGGTCTGGCCGGCCTGACAGACAGCTGCCCTTTGTCCTCGCCCTCCCCTGCGTCCCCCGAATTGACACTTTATTGAAAATATTGAATGATTAAACTAACATGTCTAGGAGAGCGAGCAGAAACACAGACATGGAAGCGAGTGTGTGTATTTCCATTCACCTACATGTTTCTATTAAGTGTGTGTGTGTGTGTTCACCGGTCGCCTGCTGGTCACTCCAGCTAGCCTTCCCTATTACGCAGCCAGATCAGAGCTCATAGTCCTATCTTCGGTTAGGACTGAGACCACACCACACACAACTCGGCACACACCGAGACGGCGAGGCCACAACACCCCGAGTTACATCCCGTACCTATTTACTGCTAGGTGAACAGGGGCTATACACATTAAGAGGCTCGCCCATTTGCCTCGCCGCTCGCGGAATTCGAACCCGTGCCTTCTCGGTTGTGAGCCGAGCGTACTAACCACTACACTATGCGGTGTCATGTGTGTGTGTGTGTGTGTGTGTGTGTGTGTGTGTGTGTGTGTGTGTGCTTCTCTTCAGCTCGTGTGTGTGTGTATATATATATATATATATATATATATATATATATATATATATATATATATATATATATTGTTTCTCTCTCTCTCTCTCTCTCTCTCTCTCTCTCTCTCTCTCTGTGTGTGTGTGTGTGTGTGTGTGTGTGTGTGTGTGTGTGTGTGTGTGTGTGTGTGTGTGTGTGTGTGTGTGTGTGTGTGTGTGTGTGTGTGTGTGTGTGTGTGTGTTTTCCTTCAGCTATATATATATATATATATATATATATATATATATATATATATATATATATATATATATATATATATATATATATATATATATATATATATATATATATATATATATATATATATATATATATATATATATATATATATATATATATATATATATATATATATATATATATATATATATATATATATATATATATATATATATATATATATATATATATATATATATATATATATATGGTCTCTCTCTCTCTCTCTCTCTCTCTCTCTCTCTCTCTCTCTCTCTCTCTCTCTCTCTGTGTGTGTGTGTGTGTGTGTGTGTGTGTGTGTGTGTGTGTGTGTGTGTGTGTGTGTGTGTGTGTGTGTGTGTGTGTGTGTGTGTGTGTGTGTGTGTGTGTGTGTGTGTGTGTGTGTTATTTAACAACGGCAAAATAAACTGGATATAGAGAAAATCCATCAGCAAGAATAGAGAGGAGAAAAATGCGAAGATGAGAGAGAAAAGAATAAGAAAAAGTGGAAACAAGAAGGGGAGAGCAAGAAAAGTACATACAGTGTAACAAAACAGAATAAAGAAGACAATAGAGGGGGAAGGAAGAAAAGAAAAGACGTGAAAAAACAAGAAAGGAAGAAAATAATATGGTAAGAGAGAAAGAGAAGGAACGGAGAGCAAATGAGAAAGAGGAAAATATAGGAAAAGAAAGGATAGACGCGCAAAAGATGGCAGAATATACAAACAATAAGTGAAAAAATGTACAAAGGGAAAAGAAGAAAGCAAAAACTATCATTAAGAAAGAAACAAATGACAATTAAACAAATAAAAATATTTCAAAATATGAAACGACAAAAAACAACATTCACAGTGAGACGAATCTAAAACAGAGCGAACTGAGTGCACAAAACTTAAAAGAAATAAAACATGTCCAGATGAATCTCCCCAAAAAACAGATATATGAACCGTAAAATAAGTAGAAAGAGAAAAATAATGACGAGAAGATAAGAGCATGGAAAAAAAAATGTAGAAATAGGTGCATGAAAAACAAATGAAAAGATGAAATGAAACAAAACACCACGATGAACGCAAAAATTATTTTCTACAGCCACTGATACTTTCACCTGAACACATGTATTTCTTTTTTCCCTTTCTTTCAGTGTGGAATTAGCAGGAAAAGTGGTGTTCCTGCCGCAGCCCCGTGGCCGCGATTCGTTATTTTCTCAGTCGAAAATTGAATAATTAGCTCAGGAGCAATTTACCTGAAGCCCGTAATTACATGAGCAAGCAGGTATGATATTTTTCCTCTCTCTTTGTGGATTTTATTTTCCTAACTATTTTTTCTGCCTACTTTTCCATTTTTTAGGTGTGTGTGTGTGTGTGTGTGTGTGTGTGTGTGTGTGTGTGTGTGTGTGTGTGTGTGTGTGTGTGTGTGTGTGTGTGTGTGTGTGTGTGTGTGTTTGTGTGTGTTGGTGTGTTGGTGGTTGTATGGTATCTGGATATATTTAACGTTATACTTACTAAATCTCTCTCTCTCTCTCTCTCTCTCTCTCTCTCTCTCTCTCTCTCTCTCTCTCTCTCTCTGTCAAGTCTTTTTGGGGCCGCCGTGGAACAGTAGAACCATGCGTGCTTTGGGGTTCGAGGGGTCTCCAAGCGCACGGGTTCAAATCCTGTCCACGGTCCGAGTGTAGGTTGGGCTTCCTCACTCGGGGCAACGGTTTCCTAACGGGTGGGCTTTTGAGATAGGAGGTACCCAAAAGTATCCCCTATTCCCGTGAGAAGCCGACACGGTATAAACAAAAAAAAAAAAAAAAGAAAAAAAGAAAAAAAAGAAAAGAAGTAAATAAATAAATAAATAAAAAAGTCGTCTCTTGAAGCAATGATCAGCGAGACAAAAGCAAATGGACGCGACACACCTGACCACCTGGGGGTTAGCCAGTCAGCTGCTGCATTTCCCAGCAGTAAGTCTGGCGACAGTCACACACAGATCGCTAGCACACCTCTCTCCCCTTGGCGCAACTCTCTCTCTCTCTCTCTCTCTCTCTCTCTCTCTCTCTCTCTCTCTCTCTCTCTCTCTCTCTCTCTCTCTCTCTCTCTCTCTCTCTCTCACACACACACAGCCTGACATCCACCTATCCCTCCACTTTGTAAATACACTTAAGCACCCATGCAACCTTCACCACCATTATCACCATTATCAGCAACACTCACATCAAGGCAATATCCCCAAAATCCGCCACTCTTACTTAAGTCCTCCTACCGCCATCTCTCCCTTCCCCGTCACTTTCTCCATTCTCCCTCACGCCACGACGCCTCCAGGTACAAGAGACGGTCACGTATACTAGTTAAGGTAGCCGGAAGTAGTTTAGGCAGGTAAGTAATGAACGGTAATGACACAGGTAATGACGTAGATAGGTTTCACAAAGTTGGGTCGCATGTATGTATATATTGGTAGCATGGAAGAGCAAGCATACTTTTTTTTTCTTTTCCTTTTCCTGTCTTTTTTTCTTTTGTTGCTGTTGCCGTAAGAAAAGTTTCCACGGTTTTCTGGCACACGTTTTAAAGGTGAGTCACCCATATTTATTTATAGCTTTCACCTGCTGGCGTCTGTGAACTGTATATCAAAGACTTCTTTATAAATATATTTCTTGGAGGTCTTCGTTTACTTTCACCTTCAAACCGAGGTCACGCTGCCAGGAACTCAAAACATACTTCCTATTCCTTTTTTCTTACCCTCTCCCTTTCCCCCTACTCCCCTTAACCTTCTCCCCTCTTGCGTATTTCACTGGAACCTCTCTGCGGTGTCCCACTCCGCTGCACATACACGCTAGGATGCACCTTGCCTCACCTTAACGTCCCTAATCACCCACAAGGCCATTAAAACATTTTCAGCTTCTATTCTCGCCCAGACCCTAGGGAGAGAGAGAGAGAGAGAGAGAGAGAGAGAGAGAGAGAGAGAGAGAGAGAGAGAGAGAGAGAGAGAGAGAGAGAGAGAGAGAGAGAGAGAGAGAGAGAGAGATAAGGGATATGATAAAGGTATGAGTGAAGTTTAGTATTGAAATAACGTATTAAGACCTGAGAGTGATGGATGGGGCGTTAGAAGCAAGCCTCACTGGTGACGGTGCGGGTATGCAAAAGACATTTGTTAGCTATTGTGTGTAGGAGGAGAAAATGGAAGAATGACTGCTTATAAACATCGTCGGGGAATTGAAAAACAAGGTTGAGTGCAGTATATGATGTATAGGCAATATAGCAAAGTGAATGGTTGACGCAATATATGAGATAAGAAAAGGATGTAATGACAGGCTAAGAGTACATATATATGGGTGGAAAGACGAATGTTAATACTGTAGGATGTCTGTATACAGCATGAGGTGTGTGTGTGTGTGTGTGTGTGTGTGTGTGTGTGTGTGTGTGTGTGTGTGTGTGTACGTGGACTAGTAGCCTGTGAAGAGTAGGATGGTGTGGTGGTGACTCTGAGAGGTGTGAAAGATGGTGCGTCAAAAGCCACACCCACCCACCGCCTGCGTCCCTCGCCAGCTAATCTCCCTCGGTTGGTAATAAAATATGGACTAGCAGTAATGGCACGCCGCGACGCCTTCCTCCTCCCACCCTTCGTCTCTCTCTCTCTCTCTCTCTCTCTCTCAACTCGCCATGCCTCTTTTCTCCTCCGCCTGGCCTGCTCTCTCGCTCTCCTCTCTCCCACATTTTCCTCCCATTTTTTAGGCGAGTGGCTCAAGGGGATCACATAAAGAGAGAATAAAGCTTCACCTCGCCTCACCGTCGGCCAAGCGAGGCTAATGTGGAAGACCGACAAGAAACGTGGCCTTTCAAGGGAATTATCCTGCGCCTTCAAACTCCCGCTCCAGTCATATCAATTCAACGCATTTAACTAATTGAGAAGTATGTGGCTACGTAGCTGCCACCAGTATATCCTTTAGAATCTCGGGTTTCTTCTCAGTGGAAAGGATTATAGAGACCATAAGCAGAAACCGTGATTATTCAAGAGGCGAACAAAAGGTATTGCTGAGTCCAGAGTAAAAGACAAGCCGGCTACATCTACAAAAACGTGTCCCCGTGACATGAACACCAGTGTCTGGGAGGAAACTATTTTTATGAATCTGACGGGCGCGAGTGGGTGCCAGCCAGGCAGACCCCGCCAGACGTCTAGCACCTCTCTACCTTCACCTGTCGCCGCCGAGCCAAGCCGCGCCCATCCCACGCCACCGCTAGTGCTGGAGGAGGAAAACGAAGTCGCCGACATGATAAGAATAAGAACGATAGACACACAGATTATGGGAAAATTTCCGCTTTTACCAACGAAAGTTTTCTGGGGAAGGTTATGTCTACAGTCAATATTTGTCCCGCCCGGTGCGGCCTAAGCAGCCCCACGGCCAGACAAGCCTGGGAGGGGAGTGCCAAATCCGAGTAAACACAGGACCTTCTACTTCCGGCACCTGTTTGTTTTCCTGCCAAAGCGGCGTCCATCACTAGCCGCCTACTGCCAGCTCTCAGGAGCAAAAGGCTGTTGACAAACGAATTATTTACAAAAGGAGATAATTTATACGTCACTTCCTTGTTTACCTGACAGGTGGGTAAGGGAAACGCTGTCTCCCCTCCGCCTCCCCCCCCTTCTCTCTCTCTCTCTCTCTCTCTCTCTCTCTCTCTCTCTCTCTCTCTCTCTCTCTCTCTCTCTCTCTCTCTCTCTTTTTTCGTGTATGTGTGTAGCTACAGATGTGCGTGCTACCTCCAGTGAGTGGGTTCATGAGCGAGTGTTCCCTAATAGAGGGATTCTCTTAGTGAAACAAAGACAGCGAACAAAATGAAAAAGACTACAGAATTAAAAAGCAAGAACAAAATTTGCAAGGAAAAAATGCTCATGAATTCCTGACAACGATGAAGAAGTGGTGAAACATGAAAGTAAAGACGACGAAATAAAACGTTCTCTCTCTCTCTCTCTCTCTCTCTCTCTCTCTCTCTCTCTCTCTCTCTCTCTCTCTCTCTCTCTCTCTCATACACGATGGACACTAGCGGACAAAAACAAAAAGGTACGGCCAGTGGGCTTGGTAAATACTCGTAAAAGTTGTAAGAGGAAGAAAATTAATTGCTTAAGGATGATCGAAGAAGGGGCCCAAGGATGAAATATCTACAGGTGAGAGAAGCAGGTAGGAAGAAAAGGCATTACATAGAGTAGCTAAATGGAAAGACGATAGATTGGTGTGTGTGCACAGGCACGCATAAAAACGTACGCACGCACGCACGCACACGCAGACACACACACACACACACACACACACACACACACACACACACACACACACACACACACACACACACACACACACACACACACACACACACACACACACACACACACACACACACACACACACACACACACACACACACATACACACCAGTTGAAAATAAGAATCTAATCCGGATTGTTTAGTTAGAATGTTCAAAAGCCTCGAAAATAGAGGACAATTATTTAAGATTATTCAAGGAAATTATGAAAAATGTAGTTTACAAAAGAAATATGATATAGATCTCGATTCTTTATTTATCTAGTAATAAAAGGTAAGTTCCTTATTTAAAAGAGGCAAATTGTGTGTTAAATATTCTTCATTTTCATAAAAATGGTAAACAATATTTTACTGGATTTTTTTTTATTTATACCATGTGGGCTTTTCACGGGAATTTATGGGCTAAAGGGGATACTTTTTAGGGTACCTCCTATCTCAAAGCCCACCCGCTAGAAAACCGTTGCCCTGAGTGAGGAAGCCCAACCTGCACTCAGACCGTGGACAGGATTCGAACCCATGCGCTTGGAGACCCCTCGGATCCCAAAGCACGCATGGTTCAAAGGCTTTGCGTTAGAAAGTATAAAACATAAAGAATATACGACATTGATTTAAAAAAAAATTGTCAATAATTTTCTCTACTTTTCATTATTTAAAGTCCTGTAAATTACAAGAATGTTTTCAGTCATAAAAAAAAAAGTGTCCATACTTTAAAAAAAATATGAAAAAAATCTCTAAGTTCTTTTATATTGATATTCCTTGTTCAAAGTAGACACGTGCTTTTTGTGTTCATAGGAAGGCTGAATACATAATAATATTCAATTCACATCAAAACGTTTAGAAAAAAAATCTGCATACATTAACGATTGATTTTTATATCAATAGCTTTAGTGCATTTTTAACAACTTGAAAATTTATATACTGAAAGAGGTTATAACTCGGAATTTTATTTTGTATTTTCCAGTCCACTTTTTTTTTTATCATTATATATTAGATATTTTAAGCATTAACATGAACAGGGATATTCAATCTCACTTTTAAACAAAATGCAGGAAATAATGAAGCGTTATTGATTATATGAACTTTTTATATCAATATTTCCTTCTGCTTTTGATATTTGATACTATTAATATTTTGCATATTTCAGAGAAATGTTTAAACTGTAAAAGAAAGAAAGAAAAGAAACTCAGTTTTAATATGATTATATATATATATATATATATATATATATATATATATATATATATATATATATATATATATATATATATATATATATATATATATATATATATATATATATATATATATATATATATATATATATATATATATATATATATATATATATAGATAGATAGATAGATAGATAGATAGATAGATAGAAAATAGACAGATACACACACACACACAGGGGAAGTATGGGGAAGTTTTGTTACCTACAGACGCTTCAAAACTGAGTAACGATTACACACACACACACACACACACACACACACACACACACACACACACACACACACACACACACACACACACACACACACACACACACACACACACACACACACACACACACACACACACACACACACACACACACAAACACAAACACACACACACGCACACAACTTTTGTGTGTTCTTAAGAACTGTTATGTTTAAATCAACTTTAGAACAGAGTTTAGAATGTGAAGAACCACACATTAATAAGCGAATCTAACTGTAAAACGATATTTCCTATTTTTCATGATAGAAATCTGTATAGTTTTGACATAAGTACAGAGAGAGAGAGAGAGAGAGAGAGAGAGAGAGAGAGAGAGAGAGAGAGAGAGAGAGAGAGAGAGAGAGAGAGAGAGAGAGAGAGAGAGAGAAATGGACCATACAGAGGTAAATGAGGTACATCTGTAAGGGACGGAGGCCTAAGGCAGGAGATATGGGAAACAATACAGGCGCGGATGTAGGGTGCAGGGAAGGAAACAGATGAGAGGCAAGGGGTAGTGTTTGTTTGTTTGACTACGTGTGTGTGTGTGTGTGTGTGTGTGTGTGTGTGTGTGTAATTCACCTCGGTCGTCTGCTGGTCACCCAGCCAGTCTTCCCCATTACGGAGCGAGCTCAGAGCTCATAGACCGATCTTCTGGTAGGACTGAGACCACATCACACAACACACACCCGGAAAGCGAGGCCACAACCCCTCGAGTTACATCCCGTACCTATTTACTGCTAGGTGAACAGGGGCCACACATTAAGAGGCTTGCCCAATTTGTCTCGCCGCTTCCCAGGACTCGAACCCGGCCCTCTCGATTGTGAGCCGAGCGTGCTAACCAATACACTACGCGGTGTTTCACTGTTTGATCTGCTGCAGTCTCTGACGAGACAGCCAGACGTTACCCTACGGAACAAGCTCAGAGCTCATTATTTCCGATCTTCGGATAGGCCTGAGACCAGGCACACACCACACACCGGGACAACAAGGTCACAACTCCTCGATTTACATCCCGTACCTACTCACTGCTAGGTGAACAGGGGGTACACGTGAAAGGAGACACACCCAAATATCTTCACCCGGCCGGGGAATCGAACCCCGGTCCTGTGGCTTGTGAAGCCAGCGCTCTAACCACTCAGCTACCGGGCGTGTGTGTGTGTGTGCACGCACACGCACGAGAGAAAGATATATATATATATATATATATATATATATATATATATATATATATATATATATATATATATATATAGAGAGAGAGAGAGAGAGAGAGAGAGAGAGAGAGAGAGAGAGAGAGAGAGAGAGAGAGAGAGAGAGAGAGAGAGAGAGAGAGAGAGAGAGAGAGAGAGAGAGTAGGAAAGAGGCACTACAAGATGCATATTCAAATACATATAATAGTCTGACTTTCACCTTCCACCCCTTTTATCCCAAACACTCTCTCTTAGCCATCTTCAGGAGGAGCTGGATCGCTTCTCCACCTATTGTTCCCCTTTATCGCTCTTCCTCTTTTATTTAATGCAGTGTTGACCTGCGCGGTGGCCAACGGCAGGTAGCTCTCACCCAGCCTGCCTCTACGCCACACCATGTTACGCTAAGCCAAGCCACGCCAGGAGAGAGCGAGCGTTGTGTGTGTGTGTGTGTGTGTGTGTGTGTGTGTGTGTGTGTGTGTGTGTGTGTGTGTGTGTGTGTGTGTGTGTGTGTGTGTGTGTGTGTGTGTGTGTGTGTGTGTGTGTGTGTGTGTGTGTGTGTGTGTGTGTGTGTGTGTGTGTGTGTGTGTGTGTGTGTGTGTGTGTGTGTAAAAAATATGGTTTTGCTTAAATCACAGAAGAAAAGAAACATATATATATATATATATATATATATATATATATATATATATATATATATATATATATATATATATATATATATATATATATATATATATATATATATATATATATATATATATATATATATATATATATATATGTGTGTGTGTGTGTGTGTGTGTGTGTGTGTGTGTGTGTGTGTGTGTGTGTGTGTGTGTGTGTGTGTGTGTGTGTGTGTGTGTGTGTGTAATGGTGAAGCAGAAAATCATAAAAAATCTGAAAACGTTAAAGTATTTCGATGAAAAAATAAATGCAAAATAAAACATAATAAATTCAATACGATATGACATACGTTCAAAAAATAATAGGGAGAATGAGTGAGGTCTGTGTATTCCTACCAACCAATATGACACAACTGATTCAACAACACACCCATCACCGCCTCCGTTCACGGCAGTAACACACGCAACCAAAATAAACACAATGCTTAAAACACACATAAAATTGAATTTGTAAGCAAACAATCACGTGTTCCACTTTGCGTTTCGCCTCTCCGGTAAAAATGGAAAAAAAATGCTTATATTTCTTGTCATTGGCAGGGAAAAAAATAAAACAAAATGTTGGTTTGTCGCCCCCCTGACGCGGCTGTGGGCCATTAGCCATTCTCGGGCAGGCCGGCCATTCACGCGGAGGCCAGGTAATTACCCACTCAAATTTGACCAGCTATTCATCGGGTCATCTCATCACCGTGACCCCGACGCGGATGTGTGGCCTGGGAAGGCGCCCAGCCAGCGCACGGGTCGCGATTTTGGTTGGGTTTTGTTTCCTTTCTTTTAGGGTGTGGAGGAATGTTTTTTTTTTTTACTTTTTGCATATACACTTGTATCTGAAACGCTGACACATTGGCATGCATAACCTTTTGGAGTATACGTAGTTGTCATTAAAATATTCTAGTGATTCTTTCGTATCGTTATAATTATTATACTACTTAATAACTGTTTTCCTTCTTCTTCTTCTTTCCTTTTCTTATTACTCATTTTCTTCTCGCTCCTCTAGCAATAACAATTATAACTATTATCATTACCCTCTTCATCAACATTATCATCACTATCATTAAAATTCTCACACTTTTTACTTACCACGTCTTTCTTTTCTCTTTCCTCTCCTCCTCAGGCTTCTCGTTCTTCTCCTCTGGTCCTCTCCTTACCTCTACTTTATTCTCCACTTTCTCCATTTTTGCCGCCTTCATAAAATTCCTAATTTAATTTTCATTCTTCGTCGCTAACCACTTTCCGCTTTCTCTTTTCTTCCAATTTTCCTGTTTTCAGAAATCACAATTTTACATTAGTCTTCTCAGTTTTTCATAAATATCCTTATCTCAAAATTGTTCATGTTAGACAGTATCTCTCTCTCTCTCTCTCTCTCTCTTATAAACCCCGCTCTCCATTATGTTCTTCCATTTCTCCTCTGCGGTTCCAAAATTCCTCACCTCTCCTTCCTTGACAACCATTCCTCTCTCCTCATCATGCATACTCATGGCCATTTTTCCCTTCCTCATGCACGTTCCTCATTCTTCCTCTTTCTCGCATCTTAACCCTCTCCCCCTTTCCCTGCCCCTGTCCTGATCGCCTCCTTACCCTCCCACTCACCCCAGTCTCCGCCTCGCCGCCAGGAACGGTCGTATCCCTCGCTTTACTCTCGCTCACGACCCCATCAGGTGAGAGCATTACAGCCATCTCATCACACCATCAATACACAGTCCGCCATAGCAGTTTCCCAGAGCGGCACAGTGATGGCGCTTCCGCAGTACCATTCCTCATTATACTGTCTGCAGCGTCCTCATTCGAGATCAAAAGGTCTTTAAGATGATTCTATTAAATGGAGAAAAGTGCTCGGATGAAGCTTTTGGGTCTTTCCACTCCTAGGCTGTCATTGTTTGCATAATCTATGTGTCTCTAATGCTTAGCTCCACAAGGAGTTTGCTGGGTGTGGCTCACAGAGGAAGGAAGGCAATTAAGAGTGATTTAAGGCCACTAGTACCGTCACGAAGCAACCCTTTGTTCAGTGACGCATCTAGGCCTAGATATTAGCCATGATTACCTACGAGAGAATGGTGTAGGTTTAAAAGTAGATATTTTTTCTTCATTCTCTGTACCCTTTTTTTTTTATTTTATCTCGAAAATGATCAAAGTATCATTACCGAGAAATTCCCCAGTGACGCGTCTTTAAAAGTATAAATATTAGCAGATCTGATTAACTACGAGTGTGATGTAGGTTAAAAGGAAATATTTTCTTTTCTCTTTCCTGATTGGCTTTATTTTTTATCATGATCTAAGGGTTGTAGTACTTAATAGCTATAATATTACAAATGGTTATATATATGTTAAAACCCAATCGAATATTTTATTTTTTTCTTACTTTTTTTTCCATCATATTAGTGATCTAATAGCACTGGTACTATCATGATCTAGACATTTGCCTAATAATAAACTTTAAAAGCTTCTAAATTAGTAGACATTATTATTATATAGAGAAAGTAGAATATAGGTTAAAAACCATAATTTTTTCTTTCTCTTTACTCTCATTTTTATGCTATCACAATTATGATCAAAGTTCCTTTTATGCATAAAGTCGTCATGCAGATTGAGGTGTGCTTATATTTTTTTCTATTTTTAGTGCGCAAAATCAGCTGAATAATGAAATGAGACATTCTTTTCTGCTGAAGCGGGACGTCAACCAATATTTTATGAGGGGAAAAAATGAAAAAAAAGGAACTAATTTGCGCAAAAATAATGGGACAGGCAAAGAAAATTTCTACTGTGCAATGATAAAAGTTAACATTTACCCTGAAAATATAAACTGCATCCTATAAAACACGTCAACGAAATATTAAAACAATGTATTATTCTTTCCATCTATTATGCACACGTTCCAAACAGTCGGGTCACTCATTCCAGGATGATTTTGCTCACACAGGGAAATGTGTCAGCTTCTCTAACTAGTCAAACTCAACTTGCCATTCACCAGTTACAAACAAATGGGAAAGTTGTCAGTTGCTGTGTACACACAAAAAGGAACCGAACATGCCTGTTTCAAACAACTCTACACTAAAAAGCAAATATAATGCGTGTAAGGATGAAAAAAAAAACCTATCAACATTTTAACCCATGAAATTTTCTGATTCAATAGAGCTGTAAGTGGCTGAAGGATCGATAAACAATAAAAGTGTAATCCCTAAAAGATAAAAAATATTAATCGATTTACCTAATACAGCACACTTTATCAGAGCATCGGCAAAAGAAGAAGAGTACCAGCTGATAACTAAGCAATAAGGAAGGATGTCTGGTGTAGGACAAATATATGGGCACGGCGGAACGTTACTTTGATTTGATATCTCTCTCTCTCTCTCTCTCTCTCTCTCTCTCTCTCTCTCTCTCTCTGTTTACCAGCGGGAATTCCTGCAGCCCCTAACGTGCCTCCGTGCTAACACTCGCCAGGCAACGCTTCCTCCTCCCTCCCAAACACGGAAGCAGTGCAAACAATCCCCAAATGTGGTCTTGAGCGCCGCCCAAGAGGAAGCCGTTTCCCCAACATGCTTCCTCCCGTCTTAAGATCCATGCAATCACGGCTACCAAATCACGTTAACACATACTTGAAGATTGCAAGATTGTGTATAGAATAAGCCACGAATTTAGGTGAGAGCAATGCAAGTTTTACAGTATTTCGTATTTTTTTTATGCACATTAGCTCATATTATGATAGAGATGATTCTGTAGTTATGATAATAATAGATGATACTGATGGTAATAGTTTATATCAACTTTATTTTTCCAAAAGTAAGTAGTTTGAAGAGAATTTATAAGTAAGGAAAGGAACACATCCAAGATCAAAATGAATGCAAAAAACAAAAACAAAATAAAAAAATACATAAAACAAATAAAAAAAAACACGATAAATAAATAAGCAAAAACAAAGGAAAAAATGATAACATGTATGAATTCGAAATTAGAAATAGGCCATGACGACACGCTGGTTAAGTGGCTTCAATAAAATCAACACGTTATAGGGATGAATGTATGTTTGTCTGTTTACTTTCGTGTTTATCTATTAACGTACGCCATCAATATGATTTTTATTTTTGGAATGTTTGTTTAACTATGCGGATATTCCCCCTACCTCTCTCTCTCTCTCTCTCTCTCTCTCTCTCTCTCTCTCTCTCTCTCTCTCTCCAAAGGCGATAGGATCAAAGTACTATAAGCGCCAAAGGAATATAATTGTTTTAAAAGTTTTCTTACCTACAGGATAATCCTCTTCATATAGAATTGATACATGTGAATTACTTTTACACTGGAATATTCTGAATTCTGTAATTTTCATAGCGTACTGAAAAATCACATTTGTTTGAAAGTCAGTCAATATGATATGGGCGATTATGTAATATACAAGATCACAGCAACTACTATCTCTAATGCTACTATCACTATTACAACAACAACTATTGGTACGATTATTTGGGATGATGATGACGATGATGATGATGATGATGATGATGATGATGATGAAGATGACGATGACGATGACAACAATTTCACCAACAGCAATAACAACAACAGTAACAACAATGTTAATGATAATAATAGTAATGATAACAATAATGATAATGAAATTAATAGTAATAATAATAATAATAATAATAATAATAATAATAATAATAATAATAATAATAATAATAATAACAATAATAATAATGATAGTAATAATAATTAATGATAATTATATCTATAATAATAATAATAATAATAATAATAATAATAATAATAATAATAATAATAATAATAATAATAATAACAAGAGTGATAATAATGATAATACAATAATCATAACATCAACAAAAAATAATAATGTTAGTGGTACTTCCAATGGGGTATCAAAATTACTTTCATGAAAATAATGATAATAATTTCTATCATGTAACATTTAAAGCTTCGACTAACATCCTGTTCCATGGAAGTATATTTCATAAAAGGTTTTGCATCCTTTCTTTACTCTGTCACTTATCTAAATTTAAAACTCTCTTGTTTCTTTAATTTCTTTTTTTTTTTTTTTACATCAAGCACCGAGTCAATCCTTACATCAGCAATAGTGCACTTAAATGTCCCTCGTTGATTGGCCGGTCCAGTAGTTCGCCAGGCCAGTGTCTACGAGAGTCTTAAAGCAAATAGCATACTCTTGTTATACGGTCACACAGAGGTCATTAACCATGGGAAAGTGTTGCCTCTCTCTATTTCTCGTATACTTAAATGTTTAAAGCTCTCATTAGGCGAATTTCAAACGTTCACTGAAAAGGCTAGTAGAGTTCTCATGTTGTCATGTAGTTTTCCCTGTTGGGGAAGAATCTTGCTGAGCTATTATCTAAATTGTGAAAACACCTTCAATAACTTCCACTGCACCATGCTAAACTGATAAGGCTAGGGCCATAGAAAGTTTATGGTGATGGCCCTACTGTTTCAGATAATGACGCATGTACATTCACTGTTCTTTTTTTCTATTTTATTTATATATTTGTCTTATTTATCTATTCGTATCTATTGATCTATTTCATAATTCCTTTGTTTACTTCTCTATTATATAAATAGCAATTAAGAATTTTTTTCGTATTTTTTCACCCTTTACCAACCTCCACGTATATAAATTGATGAAATTAATAACATGAGGGTACTAAAGTTATTCAGGGACTGCAGTTGTAGCTCGTAAATGGTCAATTATCAGCTAGCGCGTGCTCTTAATAGTGCACTCATTCACATATCAACGAAGAATTCTCGTCTTCCTACATTTCATGAGGTTTTTTGTCACTCTGACAATAGGATGTCACGAGAAAAAGACCAAATTCAGAGTTTAAACTGATTAACACGAGAAGTAGAAAAGAAAATTACGTCCAGTTTTGTTAATTTTGTTTTTATTTATAATTATTATGAGGGATTCAGTATCGTCCAACATGACATAAAACATCATGTTTTTCTTAAGAGGAAGTTTGGTGTGTTTGTGTGTGTGTGTGTGTGTGTGTGTGTGTGTGTGTGTGTGTGTGTGTGTGTGTGTGTGTGTGTGTGTGTTCACGGTCGCTTGCTGGCCACTCACTCAATCAGCCTTCCACATTACAGAGCGAGCTCAGAGCTCATGGACCTCGAGTTACATCCCGTACTTACTTGCGTCTAAGTGAACAAGACATATGCCTCATCACGACAGGGACACGAACCCGGGCCTTCCTGATTGTGAACCGAGTGTACTAACCACTACACTACGCGGTGTGTGTGCGTGTGTGTGTGTGTCTGTGTGTGTGTGTGTGTGTGTGTGTGTGTGTGTGTGTGTGTGTGTGTGTGTGTGTGTGTGTGTGTGTGTGTGTGTGTGTGTGTGTGATTAACGTAAACTTAATTACATAAACCTAGTATTTTCAAGTAGTGTGTCGTTTTCTCTTGACTGTTCATTATATGAATTGTTTTCCTTATGTTGACATTCTTCGGGGAAAGAACAGCCTATCAACAATATTTACACAGTATGTAGACGTGATCCTCCTAGAATTCCCACGAGGAACTGACGGATTCACCCTCGCGATGGTCTCACTTCTATATTTCATTTGTTCATTTAGTTCACCCTCTTCATGTTTCATATACATACGGCATACTTTTTTTTTTTTTTTTCAATTTTCCAGTTTTGCACAGTTTTCTCTAGCGACGGGTCCATTCATATTCTGATCCTGGCAGTCTTCCTCTCTTCCCCTCCCTGCTCCGAACACCTGACTTAAGCCCTTCCGCTGCCAGGTTTGATTACTCTCTCTCTCTCTCTCTCTCTCTCTCTCTCTCTCTCTCTCTCTCTCTCTCTCTCTCTCTCTCTCTCTCTCCAGTGGTACATGCTTTACGTTTTACCTGTACGCGCTGTGAACAAAAGTAAATTCGATTCAGATGCGAGAAATAGACTTTTCACCCCATTGCACACTTTTCTTTTTTAGTTTTTTTTTTTCATCCTACGATTTCACTTGAATGGCATCCTTTCTCCTTTTGTTAACTCATTCTGCTCTTTCAAGCTTAACAAGTTATTAGAACTGTTGTTTCTAATTAAATGACAAACAGATACTGAAATGTAGCAGCAGACACGCAAACTGACAGCCAGTGAATGAGTGAGAGTGAGTGAGAAGGTGAGTGAATCAATTTGCCAGTCAGTCAGATGGGTGGAGAACATGCATCCATTCATTGAGACAAGTAAGACGTAGAGACGGAGACGGACAAACACAGACATTCATAGACAGAGAGACGGACAGATGGACACACACACACACACACACACACACACACACACACACACACACACACACACAGGTGCACCTCCTAAGTCGTGACAGCGGGGACAGTCGCGGATACAAAGTGAGTGTCATTGGTGAGTAAGGCCCATAATGCCTCACCGGTGAGCGAGGCAGAGAAGAACAGGATCTCCGGGCACCCTTGAGCCCTGCTTCCATTAGGGACAGGTGTTATTGACTGCAGGTGAGAAGGATGGTTGATAAATGACGTCCAGTGCCTAGTAATTTGCTTTTGTTGCGATCTTGGTATAAATTTGCGCAGTCTTCCCCGCGCTGGGTGCCGCCGTGGTTTCTGCGAGGTGCAATGTTTCATTAGTGCTCATTTTGCGATCACCTGCCGAGATCAGTCATCTATAATTCTTCATAATTTTGGGGGTAATTTCTAAGCACTAGATCCTGCAGGATGCGAAGCAGGTGCTGCAGTGCCAGCAGGGGATCGATCCATGAAGAGGGTGGACGCCGGGGCGCTGAGGAGGTCCTGAGGAGGCATCGATCCAGCGCTTGTGTGCGGCGACGGAGTCCTTCCTCAGGGGTGGGGAGGGGAGTGCAGCTCTCACACCCAGGCGCAGGACTGCCCTGTCTAGGATCGAAGGGTACTGAGAAGATGGGCGAGGCAGGAATGAGAGAGTGACGGTTTCTAAGGGATCAAACGTATATCTACATATAATTTGAGTGACAAATAACGAGGTCGTTACTGCTTTTAGGTTGAATTAATTTATAGTATCAAAGGCATGTCAATTCACATAGAGAACGTGAAGGGAGACAAAATTGAAATTAAATACAAACATCAAAAGACTATTAGAAGTTATTAAGTAAACGGTAACCTATAAGTACTGTTTAAACAAAATATAATGATGACTTTTTTTTTTTTTAGAGCAAACTAGACCTCACAGATCGCACGACGGGCGAGCACCAACAAGAGAAAGAAGAGCAGGTACATAAAAGGTTTTGGAGAGTAAGTCAAGTGATTCGGTACCTCTAAGAAATTCCACACCCACAGGTAAACACATCCTACAAGACTTGTAAGACACGTTTGCCACAAACTGAGCAGATGGATAGTGGTGGAAGAGGGAGGAAAAAATATAGATGAAGAAAATAAGATGGATAACGAGAACAAAACAAGAACATATACAAGGAACTCCAGTGAAAGGAGAAGAAAGAGAGAGAGAGAGAGAGAGAGAGAGAGAGAGAGAGAGAGAGAGAGAGAGAGAGAAATAAAGGGGGGAGGAGCTGGTTGGTGGTGCTGCTGGGTTGAGTGGTGGGGTTAGTACGGAGGGAGGGGCTGTAGGCACCGCCACCTGTCTCAGGGCATGTGAGCCTCTAGTTCTCTCGAGCAGCCAAAAAGCACGCCGCTGCCTTTGTTTGTCCAGCACACACACAATTTTCTCTCAGTCGGCCCAGGAGGAGGAGAAAGAGGAGGAGGAGAAGAAAGAGAAGGAGAAGGGGCAGGAGCACGAGAAGGAGAAGGAGCAAGAGGAGGAGAAACTGGGAAATACGGAGGGAGAAAACAGGATGACAGGGAGAGGGAAAGGGAGGGAGGACTAGAAGGAGGAGGAGGAGGAGGAGGAGGAGGAGGAGGAGGAGGAGGAGGAGGAGGAGGAGGAAGAGGAAGATATGGTCTAAGAGGAGATGAAGTACGACAACAAAGATGATGATGAAGGCGAATCGCGAAGACGAGGAAGTTGAGAAGAGTCAAGACAGAGCGCGAGGACGAGACGTCACAAGTGAAGAGGCGGAAAAGAGAAGGAAATGAGGAGGAGGAGGAGGAGGAGAAGGAGGAGGAGGAGGAGGAGGAGGAGGAGGAGGAGGAGGAGGAGGAGGAGGAGGAGGAGGAGGAGGAGGAGAGAGAGAGAGAGAGAGAGAGAGAGAGAGAGAGAGAGAGAGAGAGAGAGAGAGAGAGAGAGAGAGAGAGAGAGATTTTGTGGCGTGGTGTGAGCCGTCTGATACTCAAAACACACACACACACACACACACACACACGTGAACCCGTTGTTGCCTCGAAATAGTCTCCGGTATATAAGGGATCTCACTCGGCTCCCAGCAAGGAACCTACTTATGCTAACGACATTGTAGCACGTAATTCGCAGTCCAGAGAAGTGAAGACAAGTTTCTCAAGTTATAATTAAATCTTTGACAATTCGGACAGGAGAAGTGTTAAAAGTTAGCATAGCGAGGATGCAAGGGTTTTCTCTCTCTCTCTCTCTCTCTCTCTCTCTCTCTCTGAATCAGTTATTCGTTTTTCACCCTTTTCATTCCTTCCCTTTCTTCTTCAGCGCCTTCCCCCTTCAAGCCGTGCATTACTGACCAGTGTCTTGTCTTTCCTCCCGTTCTGGTCTGTTCATCATTCCCTGCCTTCCTTCCTCGTCCCACTGTTCCTCGTTCGGCATTCCTCCCCTCAAGGTGAAACACAAGACACCAATATCTTTCCAGGCAGGTGAGAAGCGACCCAATTGACTCCCCATGAAGAGGTATCGAGCCTGCTGAAGGGAGGAAAAGGCACGGTGGAGGAGGAACAGGAGGGGGGACTTAGAAAAGGAAGAAGTTACGGTAGAAGAGAAGGAATAGCCTTGGAATATTGTGGCTAAGGATAGAAAAGAGGAAAACAAGATAATGTTTTTTTTGTGTATTTAAATGTGATGTATTTCTTAAATAAGACGGTCTTCTCTAATACCATATAAAAGACGCATTTTTCTCTGATATACTTCCATTACAAAATAAGGTAATTCTCATTACTATACAGATATGGAACTTCTCAATACGGTAAATGTTCATCACTGTCACAGTTTGATAAAAGAGTAATATTACACTAATATCCTCCACTCAAATATCAAGTAGATTATTGAAATGAATGGCACTCTTCGGTCTTCAAATTGGCTGCTGTCCCGAGAGGCGTCGCAATGTTTGAAGCCATGAATCTATGCCATTCCTTCTGCTCGGGCGCCACAGCTTCCTGGCGCCGCGTCTCTCCACCCTTCGTTTACGCAGAATCTGGCACTGAGTTACAGGGAATAAACACGGCGTGGAAGTGTTTGCTTCCACCAGCTGTCAGTTGTGCGTGGCTCACACACACACACACATCAAAAATGTTCTAGGGCCCTGGACTGATGTCCAATGTTCCTCTTTCTTCTGACGGGGCCTGTCAATGCCTGGTACTTCTTTTAAGTTGCCTCAGCTTTCTTCAGCATCAGTATTGTAATATTGGTTGAGTGTAACAAGAAGAGAGAGAGAGAGAGAGAGAGAGAGAGAGAGAGAGAGAGAGAGAGAGAGAGAGAGAGAGAGAGAGAGAGAGAGAGAGAGAGAGAGAGAGAGAGAGAGAGAGAGAGAGAGAGAGAGAGAGAGAGAGAGAGAGAGAGAGAGAGAGAGAGAGAGAGAGAGAGAGAGAGGTTTACACTACCTGTTTACTGCCTTATGGGAGACGGGGACCTTTTCTGCTCTTCCGCGGCACAAGTCCACACCTAAACCTGTCTCACGTACACAGATAAACACGAACAGGAGGAAAGGATTCTGGGCCCTCATCTCCCATAGGACCACACACATAGTACCTGGCAATAGTGGTAGTAGTAGTAGTGGCAGTCGTATGTTATTGCAGTTGTAGTTGTAAAACGTTGTAGTAGAGTTGCATTGTAGTAGTATTAATGCATTGTTTAGTTGCACAAAAATCAATAATACCATCATCTGCAGCAGTAGCAGTATAAGTATCATAGCCGGAAATACATTGATGATTCTCCTTCTGATTCTACTATTGCTTTCGTCATTTAAGCTACTGTTGCTGACTCTGTTACCATTGCTCCTGCTCTGGGTGTTGCTATAGAACACTTGGCCTGGGGACGCTCAGCTTGTCCAGCTCCCATACCTCACTTCCCACGCGTTTGTGTCCCTTCACTGACCTTCATACCTCTGTCATTGTCCGACGAGCAACAGCGCTGATTAATCTGTCCGTCCATCCTTCCCTATTTGTCTGTTTGTCCCAATCACTGTCTGTCTGTTTGTCTGGTTGTCTATCTGTCTCCCTATCTGTCTGTCTCTCCGTACCATTAAGGAGATAGGAACACCGTCTCACTCGTCTACCGCTACCACCAGAGGAAAATTAATCGATAAAGTTGGAGGGGCATCCATACAACGCCACCCCCCCCCCTTGAGACCAGGCAACCATAATTTCAAGGCGCCTAGCAGGGAGGCTCCCCGGCCATTAACTCATTAAGAAGGCTGAAGAAATTGATACAGATGGTGCTGAGATTCCACGCGTCTTCCATGAAAATCTTTACGAGCTTTTCTCTTATAACTCATCCTGAATCCTAATCTTTGAGTCTTTATATTGCTCTAGGCATGGATGATAAGTAGAATTTCTAAATTGGTTTATTTACTAACTCTACAGGTGGATACGGTGAAACACATCAATTTACGTCACAGGTGAGCTTACACATGCGTTTCTAACCCTGTACCTCAGCCATACATCGCCACCTGCAAGCTACAGCAGTGATTCTCAACCAAGGGTACATTTGCCTGTTGAGGAGAAAAAAAATTACAAGGCAGAGAGTACATAATTGAAGTATATGATAAGTGAAAAGAACTCCATTAAAACTGATTTTATAAAATGAGAGAGAGAGAGAGAGAGAGAGAGAGTGTGTGTGTGTGTGTGTGTGTGTGTGTGTGTGTGTGTGTGTGTGTGTGTGTGTGTGTGTGTGTGTGTGTGTGTGTGTGTGTGTGTGTGTGTGTGTGTGTGTGTGTGTGTGTGTGTGTGTGTGTGTGTGTGTGTGTGTGTGTGTGTTTGACCTTACTTTTCTGTCCTTTTATGATAGCTATGATTTATTTTTAGTATGGAAATAAGATGGTAAATGTACGTATGCATTAAGTCTAGGGGGTTCATGAAAGAGGAAAGATTAAGAATCCCAGCGCTACAGATATATTTTCCTTCACACTCACGAGACCTGCGCCATGCAACACACACTACAATACTTTACCCCCACGCACCATGCCGCAGGCTCACAAGCTCACAGGTCACTTATTTACAGCGCTTACCGTACGGCTAAGGTTCTCCAGTCTTCGATCCGACTACCTGTTATACGTTTGACTGTTCTACTCTTGTCAAGTTACAGATTGAAAATATTATTCTTGATTCTAGATAATGTAACTAGTGAGATTTCAAGCTATTAGTGTTTCCTTGTCAACATGCTTAGTGTTTCGGGTCATCAGTTTTACAAGTGTTTCACATTTACTTTATCAAATTTTTAGTGCCCTAAGATCACGGTTTCAAGTGATACGGTAATACCAGGTCACCGTTATTACAATTATAACATTAATAATGAATTTATCATTATTACAGTGTTCCAAGTTTAAATGTTAGGTCATTATTGCTACAGTATTACAATGTTTCACGATCATCAGCAGTAGTGTTGTAAAGTCACGATAAAAGTGTTGTAGAGTGTTAAAGTGTCATTGTTCCTCTTGATTATCAGTACTACAGTGTTACAGTGTTTGAAGATAACAGTAAGGGCGCTATACTGCTCCCACATCATCAGTATCACAGTATTACTTGGTCACGCTACAACGTTCTCAGGTCACCAGCACAATAATGGCGCAGAGTTCCTAGGTCTGGGTGAGAACCATCGTGTAATTGCACTCACCGGGGATCCCAGTGTCAGCCGGCACCCTGCGGCCCAAGGCGACCATTCATCACCCACACCCACGAAGTTCCGACACCCCCTCCTCCCCTCACGACTATCCTCAATATCTCTTTCTCTCCATGTGACCCTCCTCAACACACCTTCTAGCCTATGCTATTTTCCTCGACACCAGTCTTCCCTTATGGAATGCCCTCAGATACAACTCTCACCCATGCGAATCTCTTTGACATCACCTTAACACAATCCTTTCAAACATCTCTTTTCTCATGTGGTCCTTCTACATATCCCTCTTCCTCAGACAGTTTCCTAAACATCCTTCTTCCTAACACCACTTCTCCTCTCATTAGACTATGCCCAACACGCTTCACATGCCCATGACCCAGACAGCGCTTATTTCTGAACCTCATCCTGACACCTTTCCTTTGTGTAATCCCCCCCCCAAAAAAACACCTCTCTTCTACATGCAAGCCGCTTCGTTATTCTTTCCTCTTTTAATTAAGCTCTACAACATACATTTTTTATTGTATATTTTCTTGCATATCCTACATTGCTTCCCTTGCCTTCCCTTCGATGTGTCCTTATATAATTTCTTAGCCTCTGACGTTCTTAGTCTTGATATCCCTTCCTACCGTGATTGTCTCCCTCACTCCACTCGATATACCCCTTCCTTTATGCGTCACCCCAACACCTGCTCCATTCTCCTCGTGACCCTGCGGACAGGACATCAGTCATTCCTCCACCTTCATCCTTTCACACGACGCACGCCAAGCACCTCCCTCCACATGACAACAAAGGTCCATCACGCTGCTCCACACGATATGAAGGTTGTGGTCGTGTTGGGCCGATTTTCAAGACTGACGCCTGTATAATTGTAGAAGCGTTGTAGTTGGGCCGGCTGTGATTATTAGCAAGTTATTAGTAAGTTTTGAAACCCATACTCTTTATCAGTTTTAAAGCTATTCATGTTATGACTGGTAAAACCCTAGAGCTCTTTTCCTATTTCTATATATCTATCTGCTTATGACTCTATCTATTTCAAGACATCTCAGAAAATATATCTTATCGTCTATTTTTTCGGTCCATGGTTGTTTTTGAAAAGGATCTTGAAAACAGGCCTTTTATACCCATTTCTTGTCTCTGGGTTGCTTCCTCTATCATAAAAAAAAAAACATACATGGCTTTTGAATGTAGAAACGATTCATCTACAATTAAATCATTCACTTGGCACATCATAGTGTGTGTGTATGTGTGTGTGTGTGTGTGTGTGTGTGTGTGTGTGTGTGTGTGTGTGTGTGTGTGTGTGTGTGTGTGTGTGTGTGTGTGTGTGTGTGTGTGTGTGTGTGTGTGTGTGTGTGTGTGTGTGTGTGTGTGTGTGTGTGTGTGTGTGTGTGTGTGTGTGTGTGTGTGTGTGTGTGTGATGTAACTGCTGAAATACAAAAAAAATACATCAGAAATTTTGAGAAAGGTGAGTAGGAAACACAAGCGGTGGACACAAGGCAAAAAGTAAGGCCTCGTCAGTTTTCAGTCTTTCTGTTTCCACAAACATGAGTGCAGCATTAGTTTTACAGTCAAGCACAGCCTCTTCTTTAAAAACAGTGACGAGGGAAATTAGGCATTGTTACTTGCGGGCACTTCTGCTGCTTCCATACACCAATCTTTAGTAGATCCCTTTACCGGAAACAAAATAATGGGCGATAATAGGAGAGAAACAGAAAGAAAGAGAGAGGAAAAGAAAAATACAACCATTTCCAAAACAATGAAATGGATACTGCTACAACCAACATCAATAAAAAAAAAATCCTTAAACAAAATCCTGCATAGACTACTTCGTTCAATGCAATGAAATAAAAAGAATTGTTTTTTTGTTTCATTGAAACGAATGTGAAAGCACACACACACACACACACACACACACACACACACACACACACACACACACACACACACACCATCAGAAATATAACTGTAGGAGAAAAAGAAAAAAATAAGAAAGAAAGCATCATAATGGGAGCTGGAGGACGCCGCAGCCAAGAACCATCAACAGCAGAGTAAGAGTACAAAGAGCACAAAGGAGACGAAAGACGAAGACAAGAAAAGACAGCAGAAGAGGATTCAACACTTGCCAAACATCACTTTCCACTTCTCCATCTCTTTCCTTTTCCTCCCTCCTATTTCCCTCCTTCCTAGCCCCCTTTATCTACCTCCCCTCCTTCCTCCTCCTTCAGTCTGTGCCCAACAGGTGTGCCTCTAGAGAACTTCAGGTGACAATGAGTCGCTTCTTCACGATCGGAATCTCGAAAATGTTCAATAAGTCAGATTCAGACACCTGCAGCGACTTCAGGATCGTATTACAGATCGCTGGGAAGGTCGACTGTGTGAGGGAAGGGGGAGGAAGTGGTGCGGGGTGTCAGGAGTCTGAGAGGTGTTTGATAGAGGACAGAAAAAGGAGAATGAACAAAAAAAGGAAGGGAGGGAGAAAAAGTGGAGAGGAAAGAAAAAGGAAAGGATAGTGAAAGGAAAAGAAACGGCAAGAAATGCAATAGGAGAAGCTAGGAAAAAAAGGAGATGGGAGAGGAAGGAAGGGACAAAGTAAAAGAATTGTGAAAGGAAAGGAAGAATTAGGTAGGTTGACCTTCACGGCAAATAACGAAGAGAGGAGAGAAAAAAAAAAGAGATGAGAAAGGAGAATGGGCGGGGGGATAAAAGTGAAGGAGGGAAAGAAAAGAAAAAGAAAGGAAGAATTAAGTAGGAGTGAGGAACGCTGTTGAAACTCACGGCAAACAAACGAGGGAAGAATCGCACGAGGAGTGAATGGCATTATCGGCTTTACTGAATGTGGAAGGTGAGTTGTTGAAGCCGGTGCGCGAACAGAGGGCGTCATACGCAGGAGAGGGAAGGCGTTGTCCTATCCTACGCACATCCACCCATCAAACT
>NC_059297.1:9409410-9419410 GCF_017591435.1 Portunus trituberculatus
TAAAGAAAATGATTCAAAGTTCAATCACGGTCTACATTTTCTTCACAAAATAATTTATAGCATAAAAACCAAACTGGACAAATACACACTGAAAATTTAGAAAGAGGATGAAATTTAATAGAAAAGGCATATAAAAAACAGCAATAAAACCTAAATTAAACAGGACCATAAAGATTCATCATCCACTCAAGAGCTAAATCTTCATAAAATACCTTATTATATATGAAAAATGGTAGTCAGACATTATGAGCTACAAAAAACATTAGAAGAGATACAAAAGCTCGAACAAAAAAGAAAATGAACTACGATCACCCTAATCACAAACAAAATCTTCAGAAAACATAGTAGCAAGAAAATAATGCAAAATTTAACAAGATCACAACGATTTATCGACCAGTCACTGACTAACCCTTCATCGGAAGCCCCTATCAAGGCAAACATAAGTAGTAAAGCAGAGGCGTCATTGGTCATTAGCATCCGGCACTATTCACCAGCCAGTCAAGCCTTACCATGCCAATGGGTCAAGTCAGTCACCCAGAGAGCCAGTCAGTCAGTCAGCAGTGAATTAATCCTAAGAGATGACGGAGGTAGTCAGGGAAGGAATTAATCTCGAAGAGGAAGGAAAATGTTTTCATCTTATTTAGTGAATGGAGGCGGACAGCTCTATCCTATCCGAGCTTTCCTTGAGTTTGTCTCTGAATAGCTGGCTACTTTCCCTTACTCTCTCTCTCTCTCTCTCTCTCTCTCTCTCTCTCTCTCTTTCATACGTTCACTTGTCTATTACTCGCTTCCTTCCCTTTCTCTTTCCTCCGCCTTTTCCATCTGAATATCTCTCTTTACCTCTTGCGCTTCCTCACTTCCCCTTTATCTTATTTCCTTCTTCAAAGTCACTTCTCTTTGCACTGTTTTCCTCTCTTGACTTCTCACTCCCATTCTCTCACCCTTCCTTCCTTCCTGCCTTTCACCTGCCTCTTCCTCTCCACTCCTGCATTCCCTCTCGCCTTCCACAGCAGTCTTACTATGCTCCACCTTCCCTTACTTCTAAATCATGCTTTCTTGTACCTGTCTTGCACCCCACCTCTCTCTCTCTCTCTCTCTCTCTCTCTCTCTCTCTCTCTCTCTGAGTTCTATCATCTCTCAAGTGACTAGAGTTAATGATCTTGAAACTGGTACAGTGAGCTTTCCTAAATATCAAATTGTCCCAAGTTGCATTTGTCATAGCGTTACCTCTACTGAGTGGAAAGATGTCTCTTGCCTCACCTCTTCCGCTACATGACCAAACCATCAAAAAAAAAAAATAATAATAATAATAAAAGAATGAAAAGTCATTCCAAAATTACAAAAAAAAAAAAAGTTTCGAAGGAAACTTTTCTTTGTGAATAAGAAAGCAGATTTAGAATCAATGATATCACAATGGTTTCTGTGCCTAAGCTTTCAGGTCTTGAAATCAAACTCACTTGTTAATTTCGATAAAAAAAAAGAAAAAGATCAACTAGTTATTTACTACCAATGCCCTCCACGCTCCAACTAAACACACACACACACACACACACACACACACACACACACACACACACACACACACACACACACACACACACACACACACACACACACACACACACACACACACACACACACATACCATCAGTTTTAAGAAGAAAGAGGGAACAGGTACCTTAACTTCGCACTGCTATACTGTATGTAACTTTGCCTAATTTTGAATCTCATGCATCTTCACATTCAATTAGCACTATATAAAAAGAAAATAATAAGCTAATTCAAAAGCATACCCACCAAAATATTATCAAGACTAATTCAATCTAAATCACACTCCCACAACACAACTCGACGCTATGAGTTTGTAGCGCCCAGATGGCAGAACTTCCCTTCTAAGCACTTTTCCTACGATGAGCTAAATGTCTTGTCTTGTCTTTACGACCTCTCTGCCTTTCTTTAGTGAATGTGTGTGTGTGTGTGTGTGTGTGTGTGTGTGTGTGTGTGTGTGTGTGTGTGTGTGTGTGTGTGTGTGTGTGTGTGTGTGTGTGTGTGTGTGTGTGTGTGTGTGTGTGTGTGTGTTGTGTGATTCTAGTTTTCAGAGCAAATCCAAATGTGTGGATCTCATATCACACCAGCGTCGCCTGTTACAAGACCACCTGGCTCCTCGGCATTGTGCAGCACCCTTGGGGGTCAGGCGCGGCGGCACTAGCGACACCTACTGCAGGTCACAACGGCGCGATTACAGTTAATAAATCAAGGGAATCTTCATCGAACGGGCGGAGTCGTGTGATGGGAAAGGATTCGTTCCTGTTGTCTCATCCCTCCTCTTATCTCTCTCTCTCTCTCTCTCTCTCTCTCTCTCTCTCTCTCTCTCTCTCTCTCTCTCTCTCTCTCTCTCTCTCTCTCTCTCTCTCTCTCTCTCTCCCTATCTCACATTATATCCAGTATTTTTTATTGACGTTGGTGGGCATGAATATTTGATTCCTTGGAAGGGATCGCGGCCGGGCCACACATAATGTATCAGGGAAACGTGTTCTCCCTTCTCGCCTGCCTTTCCATTGCTCGTCTCACCTTTGTTCTCTATACCGCACTCCTCGCTCTCAGTTGCTTAGCCTTTATCTCCTCTATATAATTCTCTCTCTCTCTCTCTCTCTCTCTCTCTCTCTCTCTCTGACTGCGTGTGGTCGACCCTCTCACTGTTTATTAAGCATCCTACCCAGGTCAGGGATATGTATACAAGAGTGATCCCGCGTTTCAAGTTGCTAACAGATGTAGTAATGAAAAGCAAGGCCCTTCGCCAGTATATGGGTAATGCCGTCACCGCAGCTTCAGCATTGCCGCCACAGCCCTCATCTAGGTTTCACAGGAAAAATGAAAATAATTACAACTACTATAACCCTATCGAGCGAATTTCTCTCTCTCTCTCTCTCTCTCTCTCTCTCTCTCTCTCTCTCTCTCTCTCTCACCCTCTAAGAAAGCCATACTTTTACACCGATTCCGCTTTGCTTCAGGAGATATTACCACCACAACTACCACTATTACCACCACCACCACCTCCAACACCACCACCATGGCTGTTGCCGACTTTAATACCACCACAACCACAATTATCACCGACATCTCTGCTCTCAAGGTTGCCGACGCCTGGCTACCCACCGCAGCTGTTTCCCTTGCCTGAGCTTCCTCGCCATCGCCAGCGCCACAGCCTTGCGACGCCACGCCTCCGACACTTTCTCCACCACATGACCGCATCCAGTTGCGCCACCTTCCATCCTTCAGGCACTTGCATCACGCCGCCACCTGACGCCATCTCCGTCTCACTTTGAACCCGGAAGCACCAACACTTTACGGGGGGCCAGCCCATCACACCTCTTACCGTCCTCTTTGCCACATCATTAAACACACCCTTAGCAGCTCCCCCTTATTGTTTTCGCACCCACAAAACACCATAACAACGCGCCTCAGCACCTGGCCTTACTCCTCATCCTCATCCTCATCCACCCTCCCGACTCTCCTCGTCTTAAGAGTACAGCATCAACACAAAATTCTACCCCTGGATGGTTCACCTCTTCATCCTAAGCAGTTGCTGTTGCTTTTCGTTTCTATATATGTAGTGAGCTTCATGGTTTTCTGAATGAAATATAATAAAATGGGTGTATTGTGCTGTCTTGTTTATGTACCTGTTATAGATTGCATGTAGTTACCTGTGTGTGTGTGTGTGTGTGTGTGTGTGTGTGTGTGTGTGTGTGTGTGTGTGTGTGTGTGTGTGTGTGTGTGTGTGTGTGTGTGTGTGTGTGTGTGTGTGTGTGTGTGTGTGTGTGTGTGTGTGTGTGTGTGTGTTCGCAATCAAAAGTAATTACAGTAACAATAAAAATCATCATTACATCATTGCTATCATTTGCAGCATTAGTATAATTAACATATTCACTCTCATCACAACTATAGTAACAATTATGAGGATGACAAATATTACTATCATTGCTCGCACTCGTCAAATGCCACACTATCTACCTACATAAGTCCTCAATTTACCAATCGACACTCTACACCAAATAAAGTACACACACACACACACACACACACACACACACACACACACACACACACATACGAATAGACCAACGAGGAAAGGTCCCATTACTACCTTACAGGAGAAGGAAGACATAAATTTGGTCCACAATTCATAGTTTTACCATCGGGACTCTTAATATTTCATCACATGCTCATCGTTTCTAAGTTTGGGACCTCCATTTCATCGACCAGCCATTACGTCGTCCACGCCTCACCTAACGCCTCTCCTGACCCTTGTTGTGTGTGTGTGTGTGTGTGTGTGTGTGTGTGTGTGTGTGTGTGTGTGTGTGTGTGTGTGTGTGTGTGTGTGTGTGAGAGAGAGAGAGAGAGAGAGAGAGAGAGAGAGAGAGAGAGAGAGAGAGAGAGAGAGAGAGAGAGCAGCCACCGCCTCAGCTGGTCCAGCAATGTGAGAAGACTGTCACCATGGTGGAGGTGACGCATCAGCAGGTGAAGCGATTATTGCGGGGGCTGGACACACAGAAAGCCACCGGCCCTGATGACATCAGCCCGCACCTGCTGAAGCGATGCTCCCAGGAACTGGCTGCCCCTCTCACCCAAGTCTTCACAACTTGTGTACGGGAAAACGTCTGGCCTTCAGTGTGGAAGGAGGCTCGAGTAGTTCCCGTACACAAAAAGCTCCAGGACGGACCCAAAAACTACAGACCCATATCCCTGTTGTCAGTGGTGGGTAAAGTGTTTGAGAGGGTCGTGGCAGAGGTGGTGTGTAGCCATCTCAAGGACAATGCCCTCCTCTCAGACCAACAGTTTGGGTTCAGACCTGGAAGGTCAACCTCCGACCTAATGATGCTTCTCACCAGGCATTGGCAGGACGCCCTCGACGACGGCAAGGACACTATAGTGGTTGCTTTGGACATAGCAGGAGCTTTTGATAAAGTATGGCACAACGGATTACTAGAAAAGCTTCGTGCTAAAGGCATCCAGGGTGGCTTGCTACGACTCTTGGGAAATTACCTGCAGGACAGAAGCCTCAAGGTGGTTGTCAACGGGCAAACATCTGAGTCCCTGCCTGTGGAGGCATCAGTGCCACAGGGTTCAATTCTTGGCCCACTCCTGTGGAATATCTACGTGGATGATCTTCTCCAGCTACTGCCAGGAGTCATGGCCTATGCTGATGACTGCACCCTCTCCTATACCTATCCACGCCAGGACAGTGGGCGGGCTGCTGAGGCCATCAATCAGCAGCTACGAGTGATAAAGGAGTGGGGTGCTCGCTGGCAAGTGACATTCGCGCCGGAGAAGACACAAGCAATGGTTGTCTCTCGGTCCCCAGCCGCCATGGCAGCAATGGCAGGAAAGTTGTCTTTTGGCGCTGCTGCTCTCCCACTCCAAGATGACGTCAAGATACTTGGAGTGGAGGTGGATCGAGGGCTGAGGTTTGACAGGCATGTCAAAACCATTGCCAAGAAAGCCTCTCACAGGATCTCCGCTCTCAGAAGGATCGCCAGTTTCCTCGACAGGAAGGGGAGACTGCTGCTGTACAAGGCACAGGTGCGGCCCCACCTTGAATACGCAGCTCTCTCCTGGATGTCCTGTGCCGCCACACACAGAAGGAGACTGGACAGCATCCAACGCCGCGCCATACGGCTAGTAGATGCTGCACTACCACCTCACCCAGAGCCTGAGCGTCCCCTTGATTCACTGGAACACCGCAGAGACGTGGCGGCGATCGTAGTGTTCCATAAGGCACAGGTGCAAAGAGTGCCACATCTGGCAGGGCTGCGTCATCCTCTAAGAGTCACCGCACGGAGCACGAGAACGGTGCTCAATGGTGGTGACGCCGTAGAGGTGCCGCGATCCCACGGGTGTCAGCATCAACGCACCTTCGCAGGACGCGTCTCCAGGATGTGGAACTTGTTCACGGCCGCGGTGCCTCACGTCCAGGAGATGAACACACACAGTGTCAAACTGATGGCACATAAGTGGAGACAGACACTGCCAACTCCTCTGACACTCTTTGTGACGTGACACTCAGTGTAGTGCAGTGCGTGAATAGTGCTAGTGAAGTGAAACGAATAGTGCTCCATTTACATGCTGACCATCTTGTATATTATCTATTTTTAAGTCTTGTAAATATTGTAGAGAAATAGATTGTAGTACCCTTAGAATAGGTAGCACACGACAGTGCGCCTTTGGGTACATGTTCTTTTGTATTAAGTTTTGTTTAAATAAAAAAAAAAAAAAAAAAGAGAGAGAGAGAGAGAGAGAGAGAGAGAGAGAGAGAGAGAGAGAGAGAGAGAGAGAGAGAGAGAGAGAGAGAGAGAGCTGTCGCAGAAGAAGGAAGTCTTACGGTTTATCGTAAGATCTCTCATAAGTAACGACATAAATGTTCTGATGAGTGGCTGGAAAAAATTCGATCAACGGGAACAAGAGAGAAACCAGCGAAGAAGAGTGAGAAGGTGAAGGAGCGCTATCAGTACACAAAACAGTGAGGACTTATCTGAAAACTGGAGGGCAATCAGATAAAACAAGAGATAAAATAAAAGGGGAGAGGTTCTTGTATGTGTGTGTGTGTGTGTGTGTGTGTGTGTGTGTGTGTGTGTGTGTGTGTGTGTGTGTGTGTGTGTGTGTGTGTGTGTGTGTGTGTGTGTGTGTGTGTGTGTGTGTGTCAAGGGGGAATGGATAAGTGGACGGGAAAGAGTGGACGGGAAGGGGAGAAACTGGAGAAATTGAATAGAAAAAAAACAGTGAGAAGTAAAACAAGTGAACTGAGAGACACTGGCCACAGGCAAACTCGGACAAGAGAGAGAGAGAGAGAGAGAGAGAGAGAGAGAGAGAGAGAGAGAGAGAGAGAGAGAGAGAGAGAGAGAGAGAGAGAGAGAGAGAGAGAGAGAGAGAGAGAGAGAGAGAGAGAGAGAGAGAGAGAGAGAGAGAGAGAGCTGTCGCACGTTTCCTCTGCCCTAAAAGTTTTTCGGTTCGCCAAGGTAATTAAAAGTGATTTTTTTCTTTCAAACTCTCGAACTCTTTGTCGAAAAGTTGTTTCTGTTTGCAGCCAAATAAGTTGCCAAGTTTCGAAAACATTACTACAATTGATTTTTCCCAGCCATATTTTTTGAACTACTACAAGAGCAAGAACGCCCCGGGGGTAGAGTTAGCGCGACCGTGGTGTTGTCTATCCGAAAGAAGAGAAGAGCTATGTGTAGCACGGGAGGGATGGTTAAGTGCTGCGTTGCGGAAGTAGAATTTGAGGGAGCAGTGTGCATAGGTAGACTGTTTAAGTGTGAAATGTTGTTGAGGTGAGGAAGACGTTGCCTGATAATGTGAGACAGCGGAAGAATGTGTGTCATCTGCCATAAAATAGTGAAGCAACCAACGAAAAGGAAAGTTTGTTGAATCAAATACTGAAGGATAGTTGAGCGTTGTTGGGCATGCGATAGAAGCCATGGCAGGTGAAGAGTGGAGGAACGTCAGATGGTAGTATACCTTTTATTTCTTGGATGGATGTTTCGGAAGTGCAAAATCTCACTTCAGAATAAAACTGATCAGTTTTCCCTACACTGCAGCGCGCGGTACGTTGTACACTGGCGGCATTACCGCTATTGCTACACACTGTTTGGTATAAAAATATTTTTGACACTAACGTTGAGAATAAATATGACTTGCATCTTCTTTCATTTACGTGAAACACATTTGTCGTTTCGTCATATTGAACAATACCTCTACACGAATCATACAGACTTAAAATGCTGGTAATAGAATCTGATGGGTGTCGCGTTCTCCTACCAGCTGCTGAACATCAGAAGGCCACTACCTCTCGCAGCCACCGTGTACACGACACTGCACTGCATATGTGTCGGATTCCAAAGTCACAATTTTCGATGGAATTTGTGTTTTAGTATGCAATAACTCAAAATGATTTCGGATCTTTGAAACATTTCATAAGAAAATACCTGCTTAGATTTACTGTGAAAAAAGAGAAAACCTATGTTTGCTTTACATGCATGCACCATCACCGATGCTACAAACAACACAGTACTCCTACAAATTGCGTTCAAGGGAAAGCTTCGTTTACTTGCTTTTGACAATGTGTGGAAACTAGATTTATGTAGAGGCATGCCCATGTATCCCGTTATTTCCATACTTTGATCAGTTTTGCTAGTCTTCTGTTGCTCAGGTCCTTGTTCCTTTGTTCCTATGACTGTTCACAACTCTGAATAACGTGGTGGTCCATGAGGAACTACTGCAACATTAAAAAGACAATTCTCTCGTCTATCCGAAATACTAATACTCTGATTCTTTCATTCAAATGTTACCTCAGTCATCGACTCAAAGGCAAAAATTACGTATTTCACCAATGGTAACGTTTTTTAATGTCTTTATAGGCGTGTGAAGTACAGTGAGCAGAAAGCTTGCCAAACATGCTAAAACATGCCAAACATCCTAATTCCTTGGCTAGCTAGATATAATAGCAAAACGATAAAAAAAAAAAGGGAACAAACTATGAGAACTACAACTGTCCTAAAATCCTAGTTGGATCTACTCTGTTTCAGACATGCGGTCAATTACGATCTAAATCAGACGTGAATTGAAACTAACTACAAAAAAGATCTAATTGAACTGTAGTTGGATTTGCGAAAGTTTTCTCAATTAAATTGAATTCTAAAACTAAAGAAAGAACGTACGTACGCAAAATAATGTTACATTAGGTAAATTGACACATTTTTCGAGGTAGTCTGTGCAGTTCATCTTTTCCATAATGGATGTTGAACGCTTCCACTGAGTGAAAAGAGGTTTGGTGCAACTATTGAAATAATGTATTGCAAGCTTTCTTTGGGTAAAAGACGACAATCTCTTAAGGATTGCTGATTAAATAGCGTCTGTATGATATAAATAAATCAATTCCAATTCCGGTTTCTTAATATTTAGTTTGGCAACAGTTGTTGTTATAACTTCTTTCTCAAATACTTGAAATCCAGAAGGATATTTTTGTTGGTTTCACAGAATGATGTCAACCGGAAACATTGGTAAATTAATTGAATTATACCGGGATTTGTGTTTCCAATAAATGAGATAAAACTTAATTGGAGTTTAGAAATACGTGATATTTACTTGTGTGTGTGTGTATATATATATATATATATATATATATATATATATATATATATATATATATATATATATATATATATATATATATATGTGTGTGTGTGTGTGTGTGTGTGTGTGTGTGTGTGTGTGTGTGTGTGTGTGTGTGTGTGTGTGTGTGTGTGTGTGTTTGCGCGTGTGCGTGTGTGTCGTGGATGTGTTTGTGTCGTGGATGTGTGTGTGTCGTAGATGTGTATTCTTTAGTGTCAGCGTTTGGTGTAGAAATTAATAGTGAAATTTGTTGAGTGAAGACCCGAGACTATAATGTCAGCTTTCACTATAAAATAATAATAAAACCTAACAATATGAGGAAGTGCTAAACATGTGTAATAAAAAATCGTGAGACGTAACGTCATAATTCGTAATTGTTAAGGTAATCATCGTCTTGGAACGCGAGAAAATTAGATCAGTAATAAAAAAAAAATATCAAGCTATTTGATTTTAAACTAAATATTAACTTAGTGTTTTTATCTTGACTTTTTTTTCCTAAAGATACTACTCGACGAGAAGGACTTTTTTTTTTTAATCTTATTTCAAGTATTATAGCCACGTATGGAAATAGGGACATGTTTTACAAATCTCTATATCACAGAGGAGCATTAATCTGATTACTGTATCTGGACAGGTACTATCGTATAGTTACCCCTGCATTGTATTAGCTGCAGTGGGTCATGCTGTGCAGAGAGAGAGAGAGAGAGAGAGAGAGAGAGAGAGAGAGAGAGAGAGAGAGAGAGAGAGAGAGAGAGAGAGAGAGAGAGAGAGAGAGAGAGAGAGAGAGAGAGTAGTATATCATAAAAAAATAATGCATACAGTGATACGATAACTA
>NC_059297.1:9424410-9439410 GCF_017591435.1 Portunus trituberculatus
TATATATATATATATATATATATATATATATATATATATATATATATATATATATATATATATATATATATATATATATATATATATATATATATATATATATATATATATATATATATATATAAAACCCTTCTGCTCATCTTTGCCGCCATAAATGGTCACAAACGGTCCGCCCCGGCGTGTGGTGCCTATTCATACTCATAGTAGTGCCTCTTGAAGACCAATGATGCACCTGCGCTTCACTTGATCGAAGCCAGCATAAAAAACAGATAGTGAGGCTGCCTGGGGATGATTTCCTGCCACTCGACGATTGTCAAAAAATCTGCAAAACTTGAATACCATATCTCCTCAACCCGGGAACCTTTTTCCCTTTGAGTTCATCCTTCTCTAGTGTCCTTTTTCTGTATCAATAATCCCACGGCCAGTTATTTCTTCTCAGTGGAGAGAAAACCATAGTTTTCATCGCTTCAATCATTTATCCCATTTGGTATTTAAGAGATAGATGGTTCTGAAATTATGAGCCTCATTTGTGTACGTTTCAAAACACTACACATGTTCTTTCTCATAAACGTTTGCTAAAAATAATATGCAACTCTTCTAAAGAACCTTTCCGACAAAGACAAAATACGATATGTACATTGCACACATGTACGACACAATTTCTATAGATTTGAACAACATTAGAATTATGACAAATAAGTTGGGAGTCTCCTCATATCAGTAACTTTGACACTATTGAATTTATGGAAATAAGGATTATTTGCCTTCGGTGAATAAAGTAGACAATAATAATATAACACAATCCGCATGCAATATGACAATAATTTAAAATTTACTCTTTATCTTTTATTATAAAAAAAAAAAAAATACAAACATGTCACATAATAGCTGTCTTCTTCTGTTTACCTTCTCAACATTCCTCTTTCCCACCCATCTGGTAACTCTGTACAGGAGCCTTATCCATCCACGTATATACTACACTTTACATGTATTGGTTGGAGTCTGGGGGGGAGGGGCTTCTACTCGTACTGCTGTTTTAGTAGATGGGTTAGCATCAAAAGCTTTTCCCTAATTTCTTTCTTCTGACTGACTGTCTTCAACCTACTTCTCATCGCAGCAATGTTGCATTTCTCGCTATCTCCTAGCGCTGTTTTATGCCAACTGCTTTTCTGATTTTTCTAACTGCATGCCTTCCCTCCTACCACGGCCTTGTTGCACAAGACATATTTTCTTTCTCATCCTTATTTTGTCCATTTCTCTAATGCAAGAGTTAACCAGTATTCTGATCCATACATCCCTTTCTTTGGTAAACTCTGGAATTCCTTATCTGCTGTATTTCCACGATCCTATAACTTGAACTAATTCAAGACAAAACTTTAATAACACTTATTCCGTTCTTTTGACTAACGCTTTCGATCCTGTTCATGAACCGGCACCTCAGCGGGCCTTACCTTTGTTTATAAATTTTGTTGTCTTTGGCCGGATCCCCTGTTACATTGTAAAAAATAGATCTGAGTGAACATATATTACTGAATACACAGTCTTGGTTATTGATAAGTCTCTGGTACACATACTGAGCATCTGAGACGGCAGACTGACGACTAGTGCGTGACACATTGCTCGGCGTGACGCTGATAGGAATTGGATGATGATGATAGCATTGCTGGTATTGTCATTATTATTATTGTTATTGCTGTGCTGTTGCTGTTGTTGTTGTTGTTGTTGTTGTTGTTGCTTTTCTTGTCATCGTTGGTATTATTGCTGATATTGTTGTATTCGTTGTTGCTGGGATCATCATTGTCAACATTTTCATCATCATCACCATCATCAACACAAACTAAAATTTCTGTTTTAACTTTATCATGTATTGCCTATCATGAACTGTCAACCAGAAAAAAACAAACACAGCCAGATCAAAGATAAACATGAAACCCAACCAATGAAAAACATTTAACGTCACTTAAAAAAAAAAAATAAATAAAGAAAGAGAAAAAAAGAAACAATTACAACACGAAAAGAAAAAAAGAATAAGAACAAAACTCTAGCAGCGAGAAAAGATAAAAGAAAACATAGACCTATAGAGAAAAAAATGGCGCGAGATGTGAAGGAAACACGGACAGAGAGAGAGAGAGAGAGAGAGAGAGAGAGAGAGAGAGAGAGAGAGAGAGAGAGAGAGAGAGAGAGAGAGAGAGAGAGAGAATAAGAAAATCACCTGAAAGAAGGGCAGCGGATCCAAAACACACTTCGGTCAGTAGAAAAGTCGGAATGGAAAGTTAAGGTGACGAGATGAAACCAATGTGAGGAAATTAGGCGAACGATAAAGATGGAATCAGAGAGAGAGAGAGAGAGAGAGAGAGAGAGAGAGAGAGAGAGAGAGAGAGAGAGAGAGAGAGAGAGAGAGAGAGAGAGAGAGTATCTGTAGCCTCAGAACTGGGTATATTGTGATCAAAAACATTCCTGTGTTGTTGTGGACGAGGAGTAGAGGGAGAATATGGAGCATAGGGGAAGAAGGGAAGGGAAGGGAAGGGAAGGGAAGAGAAAGGAAAGGAAAGGAATGGAAGGGACGGAGAAGGAAAAAATAAGAGAAAATAATATGGTAAAGGGAGAGAAGGGTATGTGTATGGACTGGATAGGAAAGGATGGAAGAAAACAAAAATACGGTATGGATGAGTGAATGGATGAGTACATATAAGATAAATTGAATTAAAAGAATAAAAACGGAAGCTTAACCAATGATAAAATGCTAAAATTAAAATGGAATGAAGGATGAGAAGTAAATACGAAAGATAAATAAATAAATAAAGAAAGAAAGAATAAAAGGAAGGAAGGAAGGAAGGAAGGAAGGAAGGAAGGAAAACTGGAGGAAGTAAGAACGTAAGGGAAATGATATGGACCAAAGAAAGGAAACGGGGAGGTAAAATGTAGAGCGGAGGAGGGGAAAAAAAAAAGATAAAACAAAGAAAGGAAAAGGAAAAAAAGACGAAAGTATGCTCCACACAGAAAGAAAGGTTACTGGAAAAAAAAGAAAAGAGGAAAAAAGAGAAAGAACAGAAAAACGTCAAGAAAACTTGGAAAGAAGAACGAAGAACGGACAGGTTGGAAAAAAAAGCAAAGCAAAAAAAAAAAAAAAAAAAGAGACAAAGAAAGAAACGAAGAGGAAACTTGGAAAGAAAAAAATAAAGAACACTAGAAACGTAAAACTAGTAAAAGAGAAAAATAGATCAAAAGGAACAGATACAAAGATGAGACAGATAGAAATGAGAGAGAGAGAGAGAGAGAGAGAGAGAGAGAGAGAGAGAGAGAGAGAGAGAGAGAGAGAGAGAGAGAGAGAGAGAGAGATCCATTAATAACCGAATACCTTCTAAACACACCTACCATATTAAACAAACTGTTCTTTAGTACATCAGGTGGAGGGCAAGACAGAGCACGCTACGCCTCCAGTGATACACGTGCGGCTCTCGGCTACCCACACTGGCGGCACACTCACCTGCTTACTGAGGACAATGGGGGGACAAGGAGAAACCGACGGTGACAAGTGTTCTTATTGTGGCCCTGATTACACCGTGGGGTTGCCCTTTCTCAGCCCTGCCGCGGTGGAAACACAAATACACACACACTCTCACACACACACACACACACACACACACACACACACACACACACACACACACACACACACACACACACACACACACACTCCCTGCTTTTTTCACTTCTGTCTTTGCTCCTAATTCTTTTCTTGTGTTTTTTCTTAGTTAATTCTTATAGTCGTTTTGTTTACTCTCTCTCTCTCTCTCTCTCTCTCTCTCTCTCTCTCTCTCTCTCTCTCTGTGTGTGTGTGTGTGTGTGTGTGTGTGTGTGTGTGTGTGTGTGTGTGTGTGTGTGTGTGTGTGTGTGTGTGTGTGTGTGTGTAATGCAAAGACCTAGTAGCAAGATCCAAAAAACACCCTCGACAAGACTCTGCTCCGCTAAAGAATATGCAAATTTCACCTTTTTTTCCTCTCAAACTCCCCCAAAGTGAAGTGTGCTTGAGCCCAACACCTCGGTCGAAGCACCACCTACGAACATTTCTCCTTAAAACCTTTTCCAGCATTTTCCTCTACAGAAAAGCCACAAATTACTGAACAAAGAACAAGCACTAGTAAATTTGTAATAGTGATCTCTTAGAAAAAAAATAAGTTTTAAAAATATTTCATTTATTGTATCTTTGTAACTAAAAAAAAACTTGCAAATGCCAAAACCATAGTGAGCAATAAATTGAAGCCACGAATTTTGGTGCACCTGAGAAGAAACATCGAGTTTAAAAAATATTGTAAAAAATGTAAATATCGTGAGCAGGTTTCTCGCTCTGCCGCGCCGTGTGTGTGCGTGTGTGTGTGTGTGTGTGTGTGTGTGTGTGTGTGTGTGTGTGTGTGTGTGTGTGTGTGTGTGTGTGTGTGTGTGTGTGTGTGTGAATCAAAATAAATCTATCTCTTATTTCTTAGATCCTTGACCAACTTTTTATGTTTTATGTGTTTATTTATTTATGTGACAAGGACACTAACCAGGAGGGTAAAAAAACCTCGCTGTTTCCCAAAAGTCTGTGAAAAAATAAAATAAAAAAACAAAGCTGGCCAATTTATAGTCGAGAAAATAAATAAACAAACTCTTTTGTTTATCTTCCCTCGCTAAATTATGAGAGAGAGAGAGAGAGAGAGAGAGAGAGAGAGAGAGAGAGAGAGAGAGAGAGAGAGAGAGAGAGAGAGAGAGAGAGAGAGAGAGAGAGAGAGAGAGAGAGAGAGAATATATTAGTCATTCATGAAAGTATAAATTGTTCAAAACTAGGAATCATTAAACAGAAAGTACATAAAGTAACAGAGGCTCCATATGAACTCCAAAACCTTTCCTGATGAACTGAAGCCACATCCACACCAACACACTTCCTGCAGCTTGTAAGAATGAAAAGTGTAGACCATTATTAAGGATTCCGGAGACATAAATATCCATGTTTAGTGTATAAGCATCGTGGTATATGGATCACACATAAGACACATTACACACTCGAGAGGAGTCGCGTTGCACACAGTCCGTTAGGCGCAGTTTGGCTCTCCTTACTACCAGAACAATGTATTGTGGGAGACTCATCGCGATATGGTAGCAAGGCAACTTTTGGACCGCCGCCAAGATACAAGTCTGCTGCTTGTGCGGCCAGAGAGGGGATAATGAGAGCCAAGCAGGAGACACAGCGGGAGGAAACAACACAAATAGTTATCTTTCCCGCATCTTGGAGAGACATAACGTAAATATAAAAGGGAAATATGATTTTACATTCCGGTGTTCTTTATCAATGTAAACAAAGAAGCTCCGAGGACTTGAAAGGACGGTGTAAGTACATGTGAAATAAAGTCAGTATTGGCCACTGCTTTCCCAACCCTGCCTCGCTATCTTCAAATACCCACTCCCCCAAACGACCAGGGACCTGCCGGTGGTGGAGTAGGAAGTCGAGCACCAATTAGTGTTATTACAGGTACGAGTCCCACCTGGCCACATTATGAAGCAGCAGTAAGGGAACAAGGACACAGAACATTATGGAAGATAATTTCAAATATGTGAGACGAAGTTAGAATAGTGGAGTAAGATTATAGTGACAAGTTGCCCGTTGGTAGTACTTCTATTTTAATCATCACTGTGTTGCTATTGCTGCTGGTGCTGCTGCTGCTGGTGCTGCTGGTGCTGCTGCTGCAGTTACTGCTACTATGACTACTATTACCAGTACTTCTTCTTCTTCTTCTTCTTCTTCTTCTTCTTCTTCTTCTTCTTCTTCTTCTTCTTCTCTACTACTACTACTACTACTACTACTACTACTACTACTACTACTACTACTACTATTACTACTACTACTACTACTACTACCACTATTATCTCAGGAAAATTATATACGTCTAAACTATGTGTCATTCATGATGTATTGCTTTTCGCAAAATCATCATCAGGAGCTCAAATATTAGATATACAGTCAAACTAATGGAAACAATTAGAAGACTAAAACTTGTATACTATAATGAAGGATAATATGATATAATAAGTTAATATACATAGAGCATTAAAACACATAAGGAACACATCAAAATACATGATTAAAGATGGTACCTATAATACCGTAAACTGAATGCGGATATGATAAAGAATACGACGGACATAGCATATATATATATATATATATATATATATATATATATATATATATATATATATATATATATATATATATATATATATATATATATATATATATATATATATATATATATATATATATATATATATATATATATATATATATATATATATATATATATATATATATATATATATATATATATATATATAATAAATGAATAAAAATCAAGGGAAGAAAGAAAGGAGAAAAAGAAAGAAATAAAATTTGTGGAAAGTAAATACAAGTACAAAAATTCGGCTCAAGAGTCTGAATACACGAAAAGGAAGGAAAACTCAAAAGAGAAATGTTAACGAAAGGGAACATCAACATAAATACAATTTCTTAAAACCTAGAAGCCTTAGAAGACCATCTCCTGCCTGACGCCAAACTGTCTTGACGCGGATGAAGCCCGTCCTTCCCCAATATGAAAATGGTAAAAATTCTCGTCTCCATTCCGCAAACAGAAGGTTCAGTGGGATGAGAAAGAAAGAGTATATGAATGAGTGACAAGTGCGTGGCTCATAAAAAGACACATCTCAGTAGGTTTCCTCTGACGTCTTACAATCTCAGTAGGTTTTGAGGTCTAATAATTAGTAACTACCGAAGCTTTCATGAAAATTAAATGAGATCTTCTGTTTGCATGTGTGGAGAAAGATTACAGGCGGGAAAAAGCATTGTAAACTTTTAATTCAATTTTTTCTCCTAAATTTGTTTCTCAAATTCATCAAAGTGTCAAACTAGAACTACTAATATATCATAAGGAAACAGTTTCGTACGTAAGAGTTGGTAGGTAGTAGGAGTGAAGTTCGGCTGCATCCGTCACTCCACGAACAAGCTTTCCATCAAGAGATATATGCAGGCCGACTCGGAAAAATCTATCTTGATAACTTCGTCTCTTGCACTAAACAACATACATAAATATAACAAAAAGGTTACACGGCGGAAATGATCATAATCTTTGTTTTCATTCAAAGCCACCGTGTTATCTGAAAAAAAAAAAAATGTAACGCATTTTTCCACCTCTAATGAATAGATGATAATAGCTAGTGTATATCAGGGAATTCTCCAGGATAAAGCTAGACACGGTAAGGTGAATGCTGCATAAAGGGAGATCAAGACAGATTCAAACCTAACGTTAGTATTTTATTCAAAAGAGAGGAACGAAGTTACAAATGAATACAAACCATACCCCAAAAATTGAGTAAGTGCAGTGATAATGTTCCTTCTATTTTCTTTCTATCTATTGATATGTGGGGTTGTTCATCCTTAATGTCTCTAAACGAAATACACACACACACACACACACACACACACACACACACACACACACACACACACACACACACACACACACACAGAGAAGGTAAGAAAAAGATAATGACTACCCCTCTTATTGTTTTCCTTTGTTTCCACTATAATATATACTTGTTTGCCAAGAAAACGTCAATCAGAGCATGTGGCAATGGGCTGGGTTCACTATGGCAGCTTTTAAGACCATCATTGTTCAAGCAGCTGAGAGATAATGAATTGCACAAATTCTTGCATATACAGACAATATGATCTTTTCAGGTAAGTAAAATAAAAGGCATAGCTGATTGAGGACATACAATGAATATAAAATTACATTGTATGCAGTGTGACGAGGGTTTGATATAGAAACAAAAAGAAAGAACATACACCACTGTAGCTACATACACAAAAAGCAATAGACAGTAACTCATTCATAAGCAATTAATTACAATCACTGCCTGTATAAATATAATGAGCATTCCATCACTATTCCTCCCGCCCATGAATAGACACACACACACACACACACACACACACACACACACACACACACACACACACACACACACACACACACACACACACACACACAAACTATCATCATCATCATCATGAGTAGAAAAGGAGGTGAGGTGTGTGGGAAATCAACTCCACATGAAAGCAACAATGAACAAGAAATTCCTATGACTTAAAATGTAAACATACCTAATGCAAAGCAGTGCCGTTAACTAAACCAATGGCTTTTCGGAAAAAAAAAATGCTCTATATCTTAGGTGATGGGAAAATAAAAAAGAAATCCGAAGATTACTGAAGAATACCAAATACTTTAAAGGAAAATACAAGAGGTAGGGAAATGAGACTGAAATGTTGGCTGAATAAAATATAAATAAATAAGACAGCGAGAGATGGACACAAAATCATGACTTCTGGAGACGTTGAAAGAGTTTGTTTACCACTCGACAGTGATTAGTGGTAAAGTTGTGCATACTTACATACCTATATAAAACTCTCTCTCTCTCTCTCTCTCTCTCTCTCTCTCTCTCTCTCTCTCTCTCTCTCTCTCTCTCTCTCCCTCTCTCCCCCTCAACCTTCCCCTCTCACTTCTCAAAAAAAAAAAAAAAAATCCTCTGCCGTGGTTTTGTTTCGTTTGCTACTAAACTATCCATTTCTTACGATTCAATCAGTCATTCCTTTCAACTTTTTCTTTTCACCTAGTTACATTTTCTACCTTGATTTTTACCTTTTTCTTGTTTTAGTTTTAAATTATGTGTTATCATCCATTTTTTTTCTACAGTTTTCCCAAAATTTAAGGTAATACCAAGATTGATTGTTAACATTGTTTGCTCTACGTCCTCTCTTACTCAGTCGTTCCATCTGTACCTGTGTCTCCAGAGTGGTCGTCTGCCTTATACACCTCCGTCACTTTTCTTAGCACAGTATCGAGCCCATCATGCTCTTCTAACACGGACTTCACCATGAATGTACTGTTGACCTTTTTGATCTCTAATTTCCCAGTTGTGGCTTCGTCTCCAACTCCCTTCAGTTTCATCCCACACACGATTCCTCTCAAGATGTTATTTTCAAAGACTTCTATTCTTCTTTCTCATTGTTTAGAACGTGTCTAGATCTTACGTCCACATAGAACAGTGTGTTTTAGTACATATCATGATCTTTAAGCTTGGTTCTTCTGCTAATATTCTTACACTTCATTACTGATGATAGGGCATGGTAGCATCTGTTTCCTGTAGCAATGTGTTGGTTTACTTCTAAGTCTAATTATGTTTTCTCATAACAGTTACTAGGTACTTGAATTTGTTCACTTTCTTTACAATTCATCTGACTTGCTCTTGTCCTGGCATATAATTGCCATCTCTACTGCGACTAATAACGTTCTTCTTCTGTTCATTGTATCGCTATTTTTTGTATGGCTGTGAACATATCACTGATTTTCTCTACTGTCCTGGCCATCACATCAACGTTATCAGCATATGTTTGAGTGTTATTCGACCATTGGAAATATTTACTCCTGGGTGATTAATGATCTGTCTCATTGCTGTTTCATGTACAAGGTTGAATAGTATAGGTGGTAACATACATTCTTGCCTAAGGCTACTGTATATGTTAAAACTTGGTCACTTTCTTGTCGAGTCTTGGTGTGCATTACCTTCCTCTGTAACATGCTTTGATGAGGAATATTAGTTCAGCAGAGATGTTTAACTCTGCACAGAATCACAGGCTTGCTTAAAGTCTACAAAGAGGTCATAAAGGGTCTTATTACATTCATAGTATTTTTCAATTATTTGGTGAACTGTATGAATGTGGTCAGAGATTGATCCATTTCGCTTAAATCCACACTGACATACCTCCATCTTCCTTTCCACTTATGGTTTGGGCAGCTTCAATAGGTATCTTGCGTATGATTTATACAACACACGGAAAAGGTTTATTTTCCTATAGTTGTCTCGCTCTTGCTTCCTTCCTTTCTTATGGATTGGAAAAAAAACATTCCCTTTTGCATTCTTGTTGGTATTCTTTACTTATTCCATATTTCTATAATTTATAAATTTCTTTTACCAGTACTTCTTCATTATTTATATGCAGTTCTGCCGGAATTTCATCGCAGCCCAGGCCTTATTCCGTTTATCATTTCCTATGTAACTATTTCTATTTCTACTAAAGTTAGTTCTTCAATGGGATCATTATTTATCTGCTATGCAGGCTGGATTGAGCTAGCTGGGTCCATTCTGTTTAATAGTTTATGGCAATATAACTACCACTGCCGTCACTTTATTTTCTCCATATGATATGTTTCCTTATCTGGCTCTGTTATCAAATTTCTTTGTTGAAAACCTTTTATTATTGTTTTCAACCTTTTTGTAGTGTTCTTTATCTCTACCATCGTTTATATTTCTATTTTATCTAACTCTTACCAGCTAAGACGGCTAAGAGAGTATTTAATCAAAAGAAACGGGAAGAGATGGAAAGATTAACATATACATAAGATAAGTGACACAGCGTGTGCAGCGGCAAAATACATCTTTACCTTTGCTTTTGGCTTTATGACATACCGAGACATGTCGAGCTTCAGACAAACAGACTACCAAAGCAACAAAAATAATGCGAAAACTAAAATGCTGAGAACTCAGTATCCAAATGTAAAAATAAATGTTTACAGTACAAAGGCTTCGACACAGCGGAACCCGGACCCGGCCAAGTACTTCGATAGCCGATAATCCATTAGAGCGGCTCTGTGTAATGCCGGCTATGTTATGAATATAAGAGTGAAAAGGACCTTTCTCAAAGAACACGCGCGAGGGAAAAGATCCTGAAATAAACTGATGAGAGAGAGAGAGAGAGAGAGAGAGAGAGAGAGAGAGAGAGAGAGAGAGAGAGAGAGAGAGAGAGAGAGAGAGAGAGAGAGAGAGAGAGAGAGAGAGAGAGAGAGAGAATCATAAATATTTACAATCATATCATTAACATCCAACACAAACACACACACACACACACACACACACACACACACACACACACACACACACACACACACAAACACACACACAGGCATGCCGAAAGACAAACAAATAAACAGATAAACGGAGACAGAGATACAGGGACGCACAGACAGACAAATTATAGAAATACAGACAAATAAATCGATAATGAGATAAACAGACAAATAGATAGACTAATAGGCAGACACGAGAGAGAGAGATACATATACAGACAGATAAAAATCAACATCTGCAGGTAGATATACAATCGCATTCACATAACACCCACAAATACGCAAATCATGTGCAACGATACAGAATGACAGAAATGCACAGACACACCAGAACGCTGTACAATGTAAGAGAGAAAATAAATCTCTACAAGAATAGGAATCATGAAAAACAAGATCACAGTAACAAACAGACATGCATACACTCCAACGCAGAGCCGCTGGACAGAAATATTGATGAAATAAAAGAAGGGGCAAAATATACCGATGAAAGCAAAGAGAAATGTAAGGGGAGAAGGAAAAGAGAAATATAGGAAGTGAATACAAACATGAAAGACCAAAAGGTAAAAAACGCCGAAGGAAAGAAAAGGGGATGGAAAAAAGCCGTCGATTGTGAGAAAACGAAAGGAGCGTTGTTAAAAGATTAGAAAACCGAGGAAGGGAAAGTGGGATGGAGGAAAAAGAAGATAAGGGAGAAAATGACATTTCCAGCAAACTAGACAAAGGGAAAGTGAGAGAGAAAAAATTGTGGAGGAAAGAGGAAGGAAAATGGAAGAACGGCTGAAAATCGAAGACATGACTTGTAGTGTAAAACAAGGAAGAGTATGAGAATAAAGAAGAGCTAACCAGGAAGTGGAAAATAAATAAGAATAATGATAAAAAAAAAACTCGTGACTATGAACCTTAAAAGAAATGAAATATGTGAAAATCGTTGGTGGCCGAATGGAGCAAAACACGAGGGAAATTCAAAACAGGAACAAGATTTTCCATTGATTTAATTCCCGATTTTTTTTATAAGGAAGTAAAAACAAGTGAAAAACGAGAGAGATAGATAGAGAGAGAGAGAGAGAGAGAGAGAGAGAGAGAGAGAGAGAGAGAGAGAGAGAGAGAGAGAGAGAGAGAGAGAGAGAGAGAGAGAGAGCCAACTATGACACCACACATTAGAAGCAGCAGAAACATTAATAGTGCACACAATAGAAAATTCATGAACAATAGCAACAGTAGTTAGCAACGGTATTAGCAGTGCAATTAATAACACAATTAGTGGAATACAAGGTGGATGTATAGAATGAAAGCTGGAGAAAAGGAAGGGGAGGAAGCAGGGAGGGAGATTAGAGGGAAGAGCCATTAGCAAGGGCAAGAGAGACACGGTGAAGGGAGGAAGGCCGGGGTGAGCTGCAGCTAATTTGGCCACCCTGAGTGCTGAGTCAATCTGATTACTACCTTTGGCGGTCCATCAAAAGCGATTGGCGCCCAGGTATCTAGTACGAATCCCCAAGTACACGCACGCTCCGTAACATATAAGTGTGCCTGCTCCTTAGTTACCTGAGAGAGAGAGAGAGAGAGAGAGAGAGAGAGAGAGAGAGAGAGAGAGAGAGAGAGAGAGAGAGAGAGAGAGAGAGAGAGAGAGAATAGATCTTTTTATTTCAAACTAATTTTTCTTCTTTGCTTTGTTGTTCATTTTCACTTTGGTACACTTATATGTTCACAATATTAGATTTAACTTTGCAATGTGTAAAAACATTCAAACTTAAATTCAAAAGCAAATTCTTTTCACATTTTTTTCAGTTCTATTTATATTCTTCGCTCAACATGTTTTTTTTTTTTTTCTATATTTCCATTTTGTGTTTCCAGCTAACACAGCACTGTCGGACTCGGAAATATATACTGTAAATGGTTTTCTTAGATCACAAACTCTTACGATAAACTTAAACTCTATAAAATTTGACGTTCTTGTGAGTCGCCCTCTGGTGTGTTTTTTCCACTTGTGTTCTATTCTCACATATTTTTTGTCCCCATCAAAAGTTTTAGTAGCAAATATCATGTTGAGTATTTTAGGTTGCATTGCACTTCATGTTGGCAAAGACAATAATGACGTAAGAGGAAGAAATATGACTGAAAAAAAATATTATCTTTTACTTATAGTTTACATATATCCATTCAAAAATAACTTCTGTTGTACAAAATTATGGTTGGAAAAATTAAAACTGACAAACTTTATTCATTCTTTTTTACCTGTGTAAGAGACAAGCCAGTGCCACCACAAACATCTAGGGTGTCAACATCATGGCCTGTCCACTAGCTCTTAGAACCATAATGCACCAGTGAGTAGTGGTGATGGGCATACAACAGTAATGGGTTCAGTTGTCTCCACTCATGATGGACACGTCTTCTATAACAATGCGGTGCTGTCCGTCCAGTCCCATCAGTTTGAGTGAGGCAACTAAGATCCACAAATTCATTTAAAACACATGATAAGGAGGTGGGAAAAAAAAGTATACGATATTTCAATACTCACATAAAGACTTTACAAGGTTGTTAACAGGAACGTAAAATTGATAGGTATTTTTTCATGAATGAGAGTTTAGCAGAGTAACGTGTTCAGATATACTATCATCTAATACGCAGCGCAAATCTTATAGAATAATAGATCTTCACTTTTCACTTTCTGCAAAAGTTACAAATGACCAAAATCTTAATACTAAGAAATACATGACATCAGAAGATACGTAAATCAAACGGCATTCCTAGCATGAATTTTCACTTCCTGCGTCACTCCGAAATACTCGGAGCCCGTGTGAGTTGTGACGAGCTGCGCAGTGACAGAAATCCAGAAGTAAAGTGATCATAGAGGTAGGAATAGCAACAGTTTATTAAACTGTGAAGATGACAATGGTTATAATGACACTTTTTTTTTCTTTTACGTAGAGAAGAGGGCCAGCCAAGGGCAAAAAAAAAAAGAAAGATAAAAAAAGAGGCCCACTTGAGTGCTGGCTCTCTAAAAAGAGTAAAAGCGTCAGCCAAAGTTGGAGAGTAAATGCCTCGATACCTCCCTCTTAAAATATGACAAGTCGTAAGAATTCGGAAATACAGATGCAGGGAGGGAATTCCAGAGTTTACCAGTTAAAGGGATGAATGATTGAGAGTACTGGTTAACTCTTACGTTAGAGAGTTGGACAGAATAGAGATGGGAGGAAGAAGAAAACCTTGTGCAGCGAGGCCGCAGGAGGAGGGGAGGCATGCAGTTAGCAAGATCAGTAGAACAGTTAGCATGAAAATAGCGATAAAAGATAGAAAGAGATGCAACATTTCGGCGGTGAGAAAGAGGCTGAAGACAGTTAGTCAGAGGAAGGGAGTTGATGAGACGAAGAGCTTTTGATTCCACCCTATCTAGTAAAACTGTGTGACTGGAACCCCCAAACATGCGAAGAGTACTCCATACAGGGGCGGATAAGGCCCTTATACAGAGTAAGCAGTTGGAGGGGCGAGAAAAACTGGCGGAGACGCCTCAGAACACCTAACTTCATAGAAGCTGTTTTAGCAAGAGATGAGATGTGAAGTTTCCAGTTAAGATTATTAGCAAAGGACAGACCGAGGATATTCATTGTGGAAGAGAATTGAGTGTCATTGAAGAAGAGGGGATAGTTGTCTGGAAGGTTGTGTCGAGTTGATAGATGGAGGAATTGAGTTTTTGAGGCATTGAAAACTACTAGATTTTCTCTGCCCCAATCGGAAATCTTAGAAAGATCGGAAGTCAGGCGTTCTGTGGCGTCCCTACGTAATCTGTTGACTTCCTGAAGGGTTGGTCGTCTCTGAAAGGACTACTACTACTACTACTACTACTACTACTACTACTACTACTACTACTACTACTACTACTACTGCTGCTGTTGCTGCCACTACTACGAGTACCAGTACTACTATTACTATTACTACAGTACTACAACTACTACTACTACTACTACTACTACTACTACTACTGTTATTACTACTACTGACTACGTCTACT
>NC_059297.1:9441910-9446910 GCF_017591435.1 Portunus trituberculatus
CTATTGCCATCACCACCAATATCACCACTACAATTACGACGATTGGTACTATTACTGTTATTATTCCTATTGCCACCATCATCACCCCACAACCAACACCACCACTGCAACAAATATGAATATTGCTACCATTGGTGTTATTGTCATCTTCTTCATCACCTCCACCACCAACACCACCACTACAACAAATACGAGCATTGCTTCCATTGCTGATATTGCCATCACATCACCTCCAACACCACCACTGCATCTCTGAGTAAGAAGACTATTACTATCTTTACTGCTATACACACGATCACCACCTTCTCCACCGTCACCATCACCACTACTATTGCAACGGCTATTATTATCATTATTCCTCCTATTACTTCCACACTATTATGACTATTGCTGCGAGGACTCCTACTACTACTATTCCTTCTATTACCCTTTTTGTTACAACGAGCAACACCACCATCACCACCATTATGAATATCAATACTACTCTTATTAATTGCCATCAATGCCACACTGCTGCTACTACTACTACTACTACTACTACTACTACTACTACTACTACTACTACTACTACTACTACTACTACTACTACTACTACTACTACTACTACTACTACTACTACTACTACTATTACTTTTACTACTACTACTACTATACTTCTGCTGTTGTTGCTGCTGCTGCTGCTGCTGCTGCTGCTGCTGCTGCTGCTGCTGCTGCTGCTGCTGCTGCTGCTGCTGCTGCTGCTGCTGCTGCTGCTGCTGCTGCTGCTGCTGCTGCTGCTGCTACTGCTGCTACTGCTACTACTACTACTACTACTACTACTACTACTACTACTACTACTACTACTACTACTACTACTACTACTACTACTAATAATAATAATAATAATAATAATAATAATAATAATAATAATAATAATAATACTGATGCTTCTGCTACTGCTGCTACAAATATAATTAATACTACTACTGCTGCTACTTTATACAAGAATTGCCGATTAAGCAATAACAGCCTTTACAGGAACGAATTAAAATTTTATTAATTTCATTTGACACACAATTATAAGCCACATCTCGTCACCTCCTACGACGAGACAGAATACTTATCTCGGTTTTTCATCCCACTTGTATTAACAGAAAAATAGACCTAAAAACATAAGAAAGTTAATGTTTTCTTCACATCATCAAAACTTCCATAAACAAGATTCGAATCTGGGAGTATTACCATAGATTTCTAAGAACAAATTTATGTAATGTTGCCAGGAATAAACTAGTTTGTATTACTTTATTTTTCAAGTATGCACCTGCGACCAATATAAATCAATCCCGTTATATCATAGTCTCCGGAGTAAGTATGACACGCGCGAGCACACACACACACACACACACACACACACACACACACACACACACACGGCCCGGTAGCTCAGTGGTTAGAGCGCTGGCTTCACAAGCCAGATGACCGGGGTTCGATTCCCCGGCCGGGTGGAGATATTTGCGTGTGTCTCCTTTCACGTGTAGCCCCTGTTCACCTAGCAGTGAATAGGTACGGGATGTAAATCGAGGAGTTGTGACCTTGTTGTCCCGGTGTGTGATGTGTGCCTGGTCTCAGGTCTATCCGAAGATCGGAAATAATGAGCTCTGAGCTCGTTCCGTAGGGTAACGTCTGGCTGTCTCGTCAGAGACTGCAGCAGATCAAACAGTGAATTACACACAATGATAGTGTTGAGATTTACCTTGAGATTTGGCTTACAATACTGGCCAAGCAATAAGGCATGTAAAAAAAAAAAAAAAAAAAATGGGTTGAAAAGGAATACAGTTTAAAAACACCAAGAAAAATATGAATGCTAAAAAATATAAAAATCCATTTTCGCTGAAATGAGGAAAAGTCGGAGAGTGGGAGTTAATTTTGGCGTTTGGGTGTAATCTTAAATGAGCATGGGAGGGATGGAAGGAGGAAGCTGGGAGGACAGGTGGGGGGAGAGAGGGAGAGGAAGGAAGGACTGATAAGAGAAAGAAAAGAGCAAGAGAAAAAAAATCTTTAGACAAAATATATATTCTTTTTCACGAGAGAAATGTCCTGTACTCGCAGCAGCAGTAGTAACAGTGGTATTAGTATTCGTAGTATCGGTAGTAGTAGTAGTAGTAGTAGTAGTAGTAGTAGTAGTAGTAGTAGTAGTAGTAGTAGTAGTAGTAGTAGTAGTAGCAGCAGTAGTAGTAGTAGTGGTAGTAGCAACATCATTATTATCATTATTATTATTATTATTATTATTATTATTATTATTATCATTATTATTATTATTATTATCATCATTATTATTATTATTACTATAATAATGCTAATGCTAATGCTAATAATAATAATAATAATAATAATAATAATAATAATAATAATATTATTATATATTATTATAATAGTAATAATAATAATATTATTATTATTACTATTGTTATTATTATTATTATTAATATTATCATTATCATCATTATTATCATTATAGTAATAATAAATAAAAAAAATATTAATAATAATAATATTAATAATAATAATAATAATAATAATAATAATAATAATAATAATAATAATAATAATAATAATAATAATAATAATTATTATTATTATTATTATTATTATCATTATTATTATAAGAAAAATAATAACAATAGTAATAGTAATAATAATAATAATAATAATAATAATAATAATAATAACAATCATTAGTATTATCATTATTGTTATTGTTATTATTATTATTATTATTATTATTATTATTATTATTATTATTATTATCTTTATTATTATCATTATTATCATAATCATTATTATTAACTATCATTATTATCATTATTATTATTATTATTATTATTATTATTATTATCATTGTAATTATTAATGTTATTATTATCATTATTTGTCACTATTGATGTTTTTGTTAAAGAGCAATGAAGTGACTTGTATATACCTTCTATTGCTTTTTTTCTCGTCTAGCATTGCACATGAAAAAGAACACGCAAACACGCAAAAAACAAAACAATATACTGGCTAATGATGCAGCAAGGAAGACAGGTGTTAGAAAGAATAAGAGACAACTGGAATAGTGAAGAGTAGGTTAAACAAAGGGAAACTAATGGGAGGAGGACTAACGAAGGGGACGAAACTAGGACACCAGAGTAATTTAAAAAGAAGGAAAGTATGAGTAAGGGAGAGAAAAGGGTGTGATTCACGAAGGATGATATGGTGCTGACTCATGGAGGAGGAGGAGGAGGAGGAGGAGGAGAATGGAAAAGCACCCAATGGAAAATAGTGGATGTAAATGAAAGATAAGATAATCGATGGAAAAAAAAAAAGAAAGATTGGAGCGAAGATGACAGTAAAGTATGATCAAAACAGGATAGTGTGACTCACAACGGGAAGAATGGCTTATGTTGAGAGAGGTGTTGTGCAGTGGGGAGGAAGGTGAGGAGAGATGGCAAATGGGCTATATCAGCTCACATCACAAACCAAACAGGCATCTTATTTATTTATGAACTTTTTATTTTCGTTTAATTGTATATATTCTATCTAATCACACCTTTATTCAAATTTCATCAACTTTAGCGGAATTTTGGTTCCAAGTACATAAATGTTGACCACTTCGAAGAACGAACATGACTTGCGATTAGTGGTAGTCAGAATCGGTCTGTGAATTACAAATAGAACTTAGATTTTACCTATAATATTCATCAGTAACTTACTGATTCTTCTTACCAGTAAATCTTCCTAAAGAAGCTGATCGAACTTTAAAAGAATAAGATTGTCTATTGCTGTTGGCGTTATAGGACAGGCTGTCCAGCAAAACAACAGCTCAAAAGATCTATCCCACTCTGTGGTAAAAGTGTAAGACTTCACTACCAGCATGATGGGAAAATTTTACATAGTGTGGCACTGCCTTGACTCACGTAGAGTGGGTGACTCAAAGGAAGATTTTGTGGCTGAAGGGGGAGGAGCAGCTGATTCACCGGAAAAGGAGAGATGTGGGAGGAGATACATTGCATATGAATGAACTGAGTAGTGTTTCTGATAAGGCGCCATTATTCAAAGAAAAGAAAAGAAGTCTTCGGTCAACCACATATTAAAGGCTTGATGTAATACATACATAACTTTCTTTATGTTTTTCTTTCTGATGATGTTTATTCAATAAAACGATCAAAAAGTCTTTTAGTATCTAAGTAAGCTGAAAGGAGAATATGAGCCGTCATAAGCCGTCCGGGCGATTCTAGAATATGCTCATTCGAGCAATTCTCAAGAACCATTTGTTGAAAACATTGAGCCAAACAAGCATACCCTCCCGCTGGACAAAAGGTTCTTTCGGGCAGATATCACACAGCCTTCTCTGGAAAAGAAACTCGTTGCTCCAAAAGTCGTGGCTGTCGATCAAAGTGAAAGCTTGGAAGGGACGGCGCTGGATTTCAGCTATCACGATTAGATTAATTAGATGCTGGTGTCGAGCAGGTGTTAACTAATTAATAAAACGATTATACACAATAAACATTTATTTACACAAAAAAAGAAAATAAAGATTTTTTCCGACAATATATAAGGGATAGTGAAGGAAAAGAAAATTATCAACCTGGAAGACTGATCTTAATACAGTACTCTCACTGATCAAGTGAATTAATGCTAAATTCTAAATTGCCAGACAAAGTGTAAACCACTAGTAGACACGAATGGTATAGCGCTCACAAAAAACGTCCAGCATTATGTGACAGTGACATAAAGGTGGGAAAGAATATTAACATACATTCATTAACAATAACACTTATCGGGGAAGAATTTCAATGTTAATGAAGGATTGACACGAACACTCATCGAGCTGAATGAGAGGCAGTGAGCTAGATGAAATTTACATACATTCATTACTAGAAATAGGAACGCTCTTATATTATGACCATTACATCATAGGCATCGTCATTATCACCACAACACCACCCCGCCACCAAGTACAAAATTGCCGACAACAACAA
>NC_059297.1:9451910-9459410 GCF_017591435.1 Portunus trituberculatus
TAACAAGACAACAACAACGAATACTAAAACAACAACAATAACGATGGAAACAATAATGAAAAGAGCAACAACAATAACAACAATAACGACAAAGACACTGACGACGACAATAACAACACAATCACCACCACCACTATCCACACACACACACACACACACACACACACACACACACACACACAGTGTGTGGTTGGCTGCAGGGCATTACTCTTTATCCCATGTGGCGTCTGAAGGACAATGAAACGGGAATAAAATAGGAAACTTACCATCCCTAAAGCATCATTACCACAAAGGAGCGCTGCCGCCACCACCACCACGTCGTGCCAATGTGTGTGTGTGTGTGTGTGTGTGTTTCACTGTTTTGATCTGCTGCAGTCTCTGACGAGACAGCCAGACGTTACCCTACGGAACGAGCTCAGACCTCATTATTTCCGATCTTCGGATAGGCCTGAGACCAGGCACACACCACACACCGGGACAACAAGGTCACAACTCCTCGATTTACATCCCGTACCTACTCACTGCTAGGTGAACAGGGGCTACACGTGAAAGGAAACACACCCAAATATCTCCACCCGGCCGGGGAATCGAACCCTGGTCCTCTGGCTTGTGAAGCCAGCGCTCTAACCACTGAGCTACCAGGTGTGTGTGTGTGTGTGTGTGTGTGTGTGTGTGTGTGTGTGTGTGTGTGTGTGTGTGTGTGTGTGTGTGTGTGTGTGTGTGTGTAATAAGCTTACCACGAGTTGGAGACTCACACAAATTAATGCTAATTACCGTGGAGGGGACGAAGATTTTTTTTCCCCACTAGTAAGAACCATTTCATTTTTTTACATATGAACAACAGGTAGGCTAATTAGGACTAAAAATAAGTGTTTTTTCAAAAAGCGTAAGGTGTTTTTATGTAGTATTATTTCTCTAGGTGAAAGCGTGCGAGACGTTGAATGCGAGGAGGAATGAGGGAGTGTAAAGCCAAACGCCGAAGGTGAAAGCAAGGAAAGTTGGGAATAAATAGATCGTGGAGGTAAGAAGAAGAAACTGTGTAAAAGAATGTAACATAAATGCATGAGATAAGTTAACACATTTTTGGTTGGGATGAAAGTGAACTAACAAACAATGGGAGGGCAGGCTATGTAGAAGAACATAATGATAAGAAAATTACTATTAGTAGAGAGAGAAAAAAAAATACAGGATCAGATAGAATTAGGAGATTCTGAGAAATAACGATGTAGGGAAAAAGGGAAAAGGCAGGTTAAAGAAGAAAAATGGCGAGGAAGGAAATAGAAGGTTGAGGGATGGTAGCGGGTGGATAAAACGTCAACAGTACAATATCAAGTAACATCTAAACAATTTTTATTTTCCAAGAGAAAAAGATTTACAAGATTATTACGATTTTTTTTCCATCCTTTGTTAGAAAGACGCATAAGACAACATTACTGGTTGTCGTGGTTGTAGTGGTGATGGCGGTAGAAGTAGCGGGAGCAGGAGCAGGAGTAGTAGCAGCAGGAGGAGCAGCAACATTAACAGGAGCAGCAATAATTGTAGGAGTAACAACAATAATATATTGAATAATATGTTGAAGGATAAACACTTGAAATTTGTGAGGGAAAACGAGGAGAGAATACAGATTTTCCGTTTCTCACACATCTCTTTATTCTCTTGATATGAAGCCCAATGGTGTCGCGCTACAATGCACACCCGAGGCACATCACTGTCTTCTCCATAAAACTCCAACTAGCCTTCAATACAATGGAAGATGATAGGATCATTTGCAGGGCTTCCTTAAGAATAAAGTACTAATTAGATTATTAAATCTAAGGTTTTCAGGCACCTCGTTTCATAAACGTTCTGTCCACGGTTTTTGTTTCCCCCTTTACTACGAAATTCATTTATTCTTACAACTTATGACTTAGTTCTTTCATTGTAAAATTTACATTTACAATGCTTCATTTATGAATATCTCAAGCTTCATTTTCCCTCATTTACACGAGTTTATGACATTACAAAAATGTAGGAAGAGCACATTTATTCTACCGCAAGATCTGTCTCATTACTGGTGATAACACCTGAACGACAGTGATGGCAGGGCTAAGTGAAATGTGGATTCAAAACACACACACACACACACACACACACACACACACACACACACACACACAGAATCCACTTGAAAATATATGCAAAAAATACTTTTGAATAGCTAATGGAGAGAGAGAGAGAGAGAGAGAGAGAGAGAGAGAGAGAGAGAGAGAGAGAGAGAGAGAGAGTGTGTGTGTGTGTGTGTGTGTGTGTGTGTGTGTGTGTGTGTGTGTGTGTGTGTGTGTGTGTGTGTGTGTGTGTGTGTGTGTGTGTGTGTGTGTGTGTGTGTGTGTGTGGAGGGGTAGGGCGAAGGGGAACACAAGGCGGTGAAGGGAGGGAGGACTTTGGGAATTATAGAGAGGGGCGGTGGGGGGACGAGGGAGCTCCAGCAACAGGTTACAGTGGGTCAGGTTGCCAGCGGTAGAATAACCTTCCTTCCTTCCTTCCTTCCAGTCCTCCCTCCCTTTCTCAATTCCCCACCTCTCTACCAGCTCCGTCCCCTCATCTTACCCACCTTCCTCCTTTACCTTCTTCCCTTCTCCTCCTTCTCCTCCTCCTCTCACCTCTCTTCCCTCAGTCTTCTTTGCCTCCTGCACTCGATATCGGCCGAAGCAGAACAAGAAAATAGCAGACTTACGCGGCTCACAAGAATTTCGTGGCAGTGTCGGTCTGTCGGTTTGTCTGGCTCGACTTGACACTTTCCGGGAAGAGAGATGGAGGAAAAAACTAGTCAAGAAAATGGAGCATCTAAGAGAAAGTAATATGTAGGAAAATAAAAAAACTATTCCTTTATTTCACCTATGAAAATGGAAATCAATACAATAAAGACAAGTCTTCTTAGATTCTACTCTATCTAACTATCTATTTATCTCACTACTACCACTACTGCTACTACTACTACTACTACTACTACTACTACTACTAGCACCACCACTATACCACCATCACCACCTAAGTAAATTGGAATCATTACAATAATGACAAGAGTTCTTAGATATTGCTCTACCCAACTGACAAACTATTACAACTACTGCTGCTGCTACTGTTACTGTTACTAAACATGACGAGACGTACTCCAGGCCATCGCTACTGATATTGAAAGCGCTCTCTCTCTCTCTCTCTCTCTCTCTCTCTCTCTCTCTCTCTCTCTCTCTCTCTCTCTCACACACACACACACACACACACACACACACACACACACACACACTCCCATCAGCCTGAAGCGGTAGTAGGCAGCGGTAGAGAGCGAGAGAAAGAATAAGAGTGAGGGGAAGCAAGGCAGTGTTGTTCTCCCCCATCCCTTCCACTACGTCCCTTCGTCCTTCCCTCTTTACGTCGTCCCACTCGCTCCCTGAATACCAGCCCGCCCATCTAATCCACCTTCACCCTGCAAGTTATTACGGGATGGAAGGGCGATGTAAGGGGTGTGGAGGAAAGAAGGGAGGGAGGATATGTGGGCAGAGATTTTCTTGCTGTTTGGTGGTGGTGGTGGTGGTGGTGGTGGTGGTGACGACGGGAGAGTGTTTTATAGTTGTAGCGGATTTATTATGATGTTACGTACTGAAAAAATTGAGGATTAGTAGAAGGATGGCTTTTTAAGAAGGTGTACGTATTTAATGTCTGTATGTGTGTTCATTTGTCTATGTAATCATATAAACCTTTATTCAAATTTGCCATTCATGTTATATTAGGAAGCGTTTCATCATATTCACTAAATTCTTTTCACTAATACGCTTCCCAAAACTTCAGATGAAACACTAACCTATTGTGCTCTCTCTCTCTCTCTCTCTCTCTCTCTCTCTCTCTCGGAACTATGAACTGCCTGCGATGAACTGTTACGCACAAACTGACGTATGAACACACACACACACACACACACACACACACACACACACACACACACACACACACACACACACACACACACACACACACACACACACACACAAATGCAAACGGCCGTCAAAATAGCCCTCATCAGGCCATTCCGTGCAATACTTCCCTCATCATCTGATTCCAATATTCCCCACCCGCCTCGCCGCCGCCTCGCCTCCCCCGGCCGGCCATTATGCTTCCTTTTGTAGCTGGACGCACAATGCTCTCTTCCGCCTCCACAGTTCTCTCAGATTTCCCGTTAAAGACATAACACACTGAGGCTCTTACGTCCCCGAAGCAGGCAGCTGGGCAGGTTTTTTTTTTTTTTTTTTTTTTTTTGGTCGGGGTGCTCTCTCTCTCTCTCTCTCTCTCTCTCTCTCTCTCTCTCTCTCTCTCTCTCTCTCTCTCTCTCTCTCTCTCTCTCTCTGTTGTGTTTTGTTTCTATTTTACGTCTCCATCCGCCATGAATGAATCTTAACATCAAGGACGTATTTCCCTTATCATTATTATTATTATTATTATTATTATTATTATTATTATTATTATTATTATTATTGTTATTGCTGTTGTTGCTGTTGGTTATTGTTGTTTTTGTTGATGTTACTGCTGCCGCTACTGCTGCTGCTGCTGTTGTTTTCATTACTATTGCTTTTATTATTATATGTTCAAAAAGGAAGGTGGGTCGGGTGAGAGATCTCCTTACATAAATAGGATTTCATTTTATGCCTGGATTTGCCGTGCGTGTCTGTCACGGCACCCTAGGGTTTTTGTTAAGCTCCTTGAAGGAGGTTATTGTGGGCCCAAGTTCGCCCTGATGGTTGTGGTTATGGTGGGGGTGGGCGGCGCTTCAGTAAGGATGGAATACAAGGTTGTGACAGGGAAGCATTACTGCTGTTGCGGTGGCAAAGGCGGAGTTCATACAGAAGATGGCAGATTGAATAATTAGTTGTGTTTTTCTAGCGGTGGTGCTAATGGTGGGCTGAAATGTGCTACGAGGCCATTTATCAAAATTTCCAAAATTGTAAAAATGCACATCCTGTTTGGTTATCTCTCTCTCTCTCTCTCTCTCTCTCTCTCTCTCACACACACACACACTCACATACACACTCACATTGGTTTTTATTGCATAAAAAGGAACTATTTTCCTTTCGTTTCCTGATTATGATTACACAAAAAATAAGCATCTCAAAACAATCCTGTCTTAATTTTGTTCATACTTATAATGATGGAGACAGCCGGCTCAATTCACTGTATTTCAGCATAGCAGTGAAATATTCTAGCTTCCTGCAGTGCATGATGGCACCAGCGACCATTACTGCCTCGCGGCGCCCTCCCTCTTCCTTTGTTCTGCATTCAAATCACATCCTAACCTAAAACTCGCTGCGCGATTCTTCCTCCCTTGCGTCCCCAGTAATGAAGAAAATATCGCGCACTTTTTAACTAACCAGAATGCTCTCTCTCTCTCTCTCTCTCTCTCTCTCTCTCTCTCTCTCTCTCTCTACGGCAGCTGCATCCGTTCCCCGCGGCATGTAAGGCACCACCATCCAATCAAGAGGCTCCAGGAGCCACCCTGGCGGCGAGGGCAAATCTCAAAGTGAAGCTGCACCACAAAACCGTCAATATATTATGAGGCGGGCAGTGGGTGTGTCTCCCGCTGCCACCCCGCCCCGCCCCGCCACGCCCAGCCACACTCCACATCTACCTTGCCTTCTCTTACTGCTCCGCCCTTCCGTGCTCCCGCCCTGCTCTTGCACTACGCTACATCTACATTACCTTCTGTTGGTGCCCCGCCCCACCCCGCCCTACCCTGGCCAGCCCCGCCTCGTCCTGCCACGCCTACCTGCCCTGATAAATCCCTCTCCCCCCCTCCTCACTTTGCACTTCCACTCACATTTCACATGTAATAATTGCAAAACCCTTACATTCTGCTTCAACACACGTACGTACACACTTGGATGCATAATATGTACAGTGAGTGAGTGTGGCGGCATTTCTCTATACAGCACCACTAGATCTCCTTGGCTCCTTCATGTTTGGATCTTGTCAAGACTGTAAACAATGTTCCACTGTGGGAGCCGTACACACAATCTGTTTATACTGCAAATTTAGATACCTCTTCCCCCATCTCTCTCTCTCTCTCTCTCTCTCTCTCTCTCTCTCTCTCTCTCTCTCTCTCTCTCTCTCTCTCTCTCTCTCTCTCTCTCTCTCTCTCTCTCTCTCTCTCTCTCTCTCTCACTTAAACATACACAGAAACCAAATGTTAGCGATCTTACTTCCCTTTATTAACACTCTCTCATGTTTAATAATAAAAAGTGTGTGGAAGCTGATAACGAATCAAGGCATAACAGACGCGACGCTGAGCCTGACTGTATTCTGACTTTATCCCGTCACCTCCTGTTAAGCGATGCACGGAGAAAAATGACGAAACAAAAGGAAATGATAGGTATCCCCTCGTCCCCGCGTCACCTACTAAATTATTGGCCATCTCGCCCGTCACGCCCGCCTGCCACATGTCCCAGCACTCGCAGCCGTCTTTGTTTATTCAGTGGCTTCATTTTTCCCTCCAGCGTTAAGACAGCAATCCATGGGTGACCTCCCAGCAGCATCAGTATAATGTGTGTGTGTGTGTGTGTGTGTGTGTGTGTGTGTGTGTGTGTGTGTGTGTGTGTGTGTGTGTGTGTGTGTGCGCGGTTATTTTTAATGTATATTAATGATTTGGATAGTGGAATTAGCAAATATCAGTGAATTTGGGGATGATACAAAGATAAGGAGATTCATTAGGTCAGATTCGGATACCATCGCCATGCAGGCAGATTTAGATAGGATGAAGGAATGAACAGACAGATGCCAAATGCAGTTTAACATTAACGAAGTAGTGCGGGTAGGTAGAGGGAATTCACACAATAGGTACACAATAAACAAAGAGGCCCTAGTAGGTTCAGAATATGAAATAGATTTAAGAGTTATAGTTAGCTCCAAACTCGGTCTAAGAAAATAATGCATAGCGGGTTGAAATACAAAGGCAAATAAGTTACTGGAATTAATTTTTAGGAATGTTAAAAGCAGAAATACCGAAGTAATATTAGTTACATTTGGCGCTGGTCAGTCCACATCTAGATTCTGCTTTACAGCTCTGGTGCTCACACTATACGAAGGATATAGGTCTATCAGACTGAGTACAAAGGAGAGTGTCTAAAAGGATACAAGGATGAGAAATATTCCCTACGAGGAAAGATTGAAGATACTAAATTAGCATTCCTTAAATCAGAGGTTCTCAACCTAGGGTTCGCAAACCCCCAGGAGTTCACAAGAAGATTTTCAGGGCTACTTAGATGACTGATCTAATAATATTCTTTGCAGTATACTATTGCATATTGAATTAGTGTAAGTCACGAAATTAACATTCTGTTCGATGTCAGATTGCTAGGGGTTCGGGTAGATAGATGGTCTTATAACTCAGGGAGTTTTTAACGAGAATAAGATTGAGAACCCCTGCATTAGAGAGACGTAGGTTAAGTGGGGACCTAATAGAAGTATTTAAGTGGCATA
>NC_059297.1:9464410-9471910 GCF_017591435.1 Portunus trituberculatus
ACACAGTGGAAAAAAAAACTTCGAAGTGTCTTTATAATGTGTTCTGAGATATCATGTTATAGATACAATACTGCCTTCCATAACTTATCGAAATATTAAATAATTCGAGAGAATCTCAGGTAATAATACATTCAAAATAGAACAATAACACGTTGGAACGGTGTAAAATTTAAAAAAAGGCAGATATGTAACAGAAATTTACATATAGTTTTCTAAAATTTCAGAAGTGCTGGGCACTGTAGCACTATCAGCATCAACTCTTAGCGCAAAAAGTATAGATAACTTCAAGGAAAAGCAAGTCATTATTTAAAAAGAATTACCACAATATTAAAAAAAAAAAAATTATACACGTTTTTGTATTTGTTACCCTCCACGCATCTCTCTCTCTCTCTCTCTCTCTCTCTCTCTCTCTCTGTTGGCAGGGAAACCGTGTAGCCTTGACAAGCTTCCTACGTACAAGTAAAGGTGACAGTACACAGAGATTAAAACAAAAATGAAAACGATGAAATATAGATGGCGTACAGGGCGAGTGGAAGATCACGTTAGTTGGCTGTTAGCACAGTCGGGTTGACGGCTAACGAAATACTTCTTCTTATATCAAAGATTGTACTTGCAGTGAAAAGTAATCAATCCATGGAACGTCTATATTTCATTCTCTCTCTCTCTCTCTCTCTCTCTCTCTCTCTCTGGTATTCATCTAATCAGGTTTCATTCGAATGACGAAAATTATACGTGGCATAAACGTAGTAGTCAGTCATCACCACAAACCACATGACGTTACATGGCAATAGTGAAGCAAAAGGTCACACGCAAATAATTTTTTGCCTGTGTTTTGACAAGGTGCGAACCTCTGTCCTACTTCGGTGTGGGCAGAGGTACACAGCTAGTCACTACATTTCGGGAATACTGTTGCGTGCAAATGAAATGACTTCCGACTAAAAAGAAGAAAATAAGAGAAAAAAAAAATGTATAATTGGACTTGGCACGCACGTGGTGAAAATTTTAAAGTAAGGCATAAAAGGAAGAATAACCGGAATTTTTGAAGACATAATGAAGATAAATTTGCAGGCCACCATTAAGTAGATGGACATCTGGTGCACTCACCTCGGCGCCAGATAGACAGTGCAGGCAGGGTGTGAGTGGGTGGCGGCAAGTCCTGCAACTGTAATGGAACACACAGAAATTGGCGTCAATTATCGTAAATTGCTCACGCGATTTATTTTATTGTTACACTTACACACACACATACACACACACACACACACACACACACACACACACACACACACACACACACACACACACACACACACACACACAAGCAGAATACTTGGTATCCTCATTGTAGTACTAATACTAATAATCACAAAAAGGAAATGAAATACGAATTAAATGCATGGAAAGAATGTAACAAGTTTTATTTCAAGTACACACACACACACACACACACACACACACACACACACACACACACACACACACACACACACACACACACACACCAAAACTATCAATATTCAAACTACCAAAATCAATGAAATTTGCAAAACAACTGAAAAAAAATGTAGTAATCATATTTCATAGAAAAGCAAGATAAAAACAAATACACCATAAAAAAGAATAAATGTAAGTGTAAATAATAATAGTCAAATATAAGTATGAATATGAATAAAATGTCAATAAAGTAACAAAATGTATGAAAAAAATTCTTAACTGAACCTTTATGGCCATTAAGAATGTAGCTGTCCACTTCATCTCCCAAACTGACTGATGAAAGAACCTGATAAGCCCCAGCGTCTTTGATCTCGTGTTAAGTCAGTGAATGCACCAGCTTAGCCATAATTACTTTCTCTCTCATCTCAAGCAATACGGTATTACCAACACAAAAGACTGCAACTTCTCAAGAAAACCCTTTAGTATAAATCATAAGTACATGGATAAATCTATTCCCACCTTATCAATCATCTCAACAGCTGCATTATTGCGAGTGCTTAATTTTAAGACTCGAATTTATGCTCCAGTATCAATTATGTTAGTTAATTTCAAGTCACGAAAAAATAATAAGTAAATAAAATCTTCACATGTCGTACAAGAGAACAAGAGGTTTATCTAACGAGTCACATAATTTCTATGAATATAAAAGTTAAAAAGCTAATACCCTCATTACATTACTGACTCAGCGCGCCATTAAACAATTATCTTCTGGTTTACTGACGCCAACCTGTCTTCTCACTCACCAATATCAATTTCACTCAGAAGAAAAAGAAAATATGTCAATTAAGTCACACAGCGCATGCATACATATGTACATGTTTGCTTCCTGTATGTCCATGCTAACGTCCACACCACCAAAAAAAAAACAGTAATGAAAATATAATAATCAAATGCATATATAAGAAGGACGACGACAATAATAACAATAAAAATAACAATAAAAGGTGATGATAGTTATTAATATTTATAAAATAAACGATGAGATTAAAACAATATAATAGAGAAAAGGTATGTTAGTATGTCCTTTATGTACTGCCCGTGCTCCGTTTTCTGTAAAACACTCTATAGAATCAGTTTGGCTGGCTTGTGTTGACGTCACGTCTTCCCCCTCAGGCCTCAGTTCTCGCTCGCCGTCGCCTTAGGTCACACGTACGCCTCAGCCTCTCGTTTGCTCGGCTATACCTGTTGTGTCTTGTGATACTATTTGTACACGTTCATAATGGACTCAGGTGTATCCATGCTACGCCTGCTTAAGGACAACTACCACAAAGGAATGATCGTAATAAAAAAAATAATCATAAAAATAATAAGATAATATAAACAAGAGTAACAATAACATTAATAATAATAATAATAATAATAATAACAATAATAACAACAACAATAACAATAATAATAATGCTAATAATAATAATAACAATAATAATAATAATAGTAATAATAGCCACGACTACTAGGACAACCACCACCACCATCATAATCCCAGGAGCAAACCCACACTAACTCCCCCTAGGTGAAGGGAGTCTCGGTGAAAATTAAATTAAGATACTAATTAACAACTTTAAATCACCCAATCACCTGAAGCTCTTAAACAAGGATCCTCGCACCCCGTGTAATGGAGAAAACTTGATAAAAAATATTCACAAAAAAAAACATCAATTTTTAACCCTTTTTACTTCTCATTATGACTAACCACAATTAAGGTCATGGCTGCTTCCTCTATTGGTTGCGCAGTCCTTGTTAGTTGTTACTGTACTAGGAAATAGTCCTTGAAATCTTGCAAAAAATTTTAATATTTTATACTAGTGGATTTGGCTCCATCTTTATGAATAAGAGTTTTTGTTAATTGACTAACAATATCTAAGACACACACACACACACACACACACACACACACACACACACACACACACACACACACACACACACACACACACACACACACACAGACACACACACACAGTTGAAAACCTCAATAATTTCTACTATAGCCTTTTAAAACTCAATCTTCAAAGGCGTTTTTAGCATAAATGTTTTAAACTAGTGTTAAGAAATCAGATCCTTAATAAGATTTTTATTTCTTCCGCTTGATATGGAATAGGAGTGCGCTTATCTTACAAACACACACACACACACACACACACACACACACACACACACACACACACACACACACACACGGTAGCTCAGTGGTTAGAGCGCTGGCTTCAATCTGTCATTTTAATACTTCATCTATTCTGATTTTCGTTCGGTTTGCACGTAACTGGTTCTATTCTTTTCATTATTCGTCTGCAAGCAATAGTAAATGCCGATAGGGCGAAGGTATGTTATATTACTATGCATCACTGACTCTCTCCTGCCTCTCAGTCTTTATAATACTGCGTCAATTATGGTCTTTGATCTCTATAAACACAAACATCGTTATACTCTCTCTCTCTCTCTCTCTCTCTCTCTCTCTCTCTCTCTCTCTCTCTCTCTCTCTCTCTCTCTCTCTTGCCTAAAGAAAACATTGTGTTGTTCAGGTTAGCTGTTGTCTCACAAATTGAAAGTTCTCTATATCTATAAGATATATATTATCGATTTTTTCAAACCTATGGCTATAAATAAATGGTTCAAATGTTCTCTCTCTCTCTCTCTCTCTCTCTCTCTCTCTCTCTCTCTCTCTCTCTCTCTCTCTCTCTCTCTCTCTCTCTCTCTCTCTCTCTCTCTCTCTCTCTCTCTCTCTCTCTCTCTCGTACTCCCACTAATTGTATTTGGTCTCTATCACATACTCTGTTATCCTCATTTATCACTAACTCTCCAAAACTTCATTTCTCTACAATAACACTTCATTACTTACAGTATTTGGTCCCTCCACATAAACGTGTACTGCACATATTGCCTAAGTGTCATCTGATACTTTCTCTACAACAAAAAGACAATTTGCGTACAAGATTTTTTTTTCGCACTACAATACTTAACGGACACATTTTGCTGTATATTCTTCGTATTTCTCCTCGTCATAAAATTGACATCAATTAACGTATATACTTTTTTCACTTGAGTAAAACAGGTTGATAATTCCACACTTCTATAGTATTTACGAGTTTGCTCCCCACAACTTTGGACGATACAAAAATCTATCACCATTCTTCTCACCAAATCTGTGTTTCTGTCTATCTCTGTTTGTGTGACTTCTGTCTGTCTTCTTTTTTTCTATTAATACATCTCTCTCTCTCTCTCTCTCTCTCTCTCTCTCTCTCTCTCTCTCTCTCTCTCTCTCTCTTTCAAAATATTATCATTATCATAGCTATTGCCACCATCTTCACCATCACATCACAACCATTCCTATCACCGAAAGTATCACAAACACCTGCACCTACTGCTACTGGTAATACTAAGAATACTAGATAACCAAACAGGCGGGCAGGCAAACAGGCTGGCTGACCCTCCAAGCTGAAGTATTGGCTACAGAATAATCTACAACATAGACGCGGCACACTATTGAGCAGGGAAGGGCTGTTGGCTGTTTGGATTAACTTGTCGCCCTTCCCCTTTCCCTTCATGATCCGTATGATGGAAGGGCACCGGGGAAGGTAAAGAGGAGAGGGGGTCCCGCCAAGTACACCCTAAGCAGCCTAAAGCCCCGGCCAGACAATGTGTCATATTCTATTATTCTCGCGCCATCATATTCCCCCACATGAGTAATTATTATCGGTATCTTTCCGCGCGGTGATTCAGGCGTGAGGAGTGAGTTTAGTTGCTTGGTGCCTTTTGTGTGATGAGGGAAATACAATGATGATGGTAGTGTATTGGTGTGTGTGTGTGTGTGTGTGTGTGTGTGTGTGTGTGTGTGTGTGATATATATATATATATATATATATATATATATATATATATATATATATATATATATATATATATATATACACACACATATATATATATATATATATATATATATATATATATATATATATATATATATATATATATATATATATACACACACATATATATATATATATATATATATATATATATATATATATATATATATATATATATATATATATATATATATATATATATACATATATATATATATATATATATATATATATATATGTATATATATATATATATATATATATATATATATATATATATATATATATATATATATATATATATATATATATATATATATATATATATATATATATATATATATATATATATATATATATATATATATATAGAGAGAGAGAGAGAGAGAGAGAGAGAGAGAGAGAGAGAGAGAGAGAGAGAGAGAGAGAGAGAGAGAGAGAGAGAGAGAGAGAGAGAGAGAGAGAGAGAGAGAGAGGAAATGAGTGTGTAAGTGCACGAGTGAGTGTGGTAGTAATAAAGTAAGGTGATGTTAATAAAATACTGTCCTCATAACGATGATGTTTTTACTTACACACAAACACACACACACACACACACACACACACACACACACACACACACACACACACACACACACACATCAATAAAATGCATACAGTCCCCTAACTAAGTAGCTTGTGTGTGTGCTTGTGTTAAAGCTTAGCAGTCTGTTTGTGTTTTATTATCTTTTCACCTTTGCCGTTGTGAAATATCTCCCTTAAATTTCCGTGCCGATCCATTCACAACATTACCTTGCCTTCTCTAAATAAGGCACGCAACTACACGCCACTCGTGGCTTTCCCAACACCTGCTACGTGCACCACACAGACCCCTAAACACGTACGCTGACCCCACAAAAAAAGCCATCAAAACAAACACGTCCCTTGACTCACTTCCCAAAAAACACCGCTCAAGCACACATTCACACACGCACACATGCCACCACCCCTCTCCCATGAAGGCCCCTATCCCTTTCCCCCACCGCCCTGACAGCTGACTCAATACGGCCCGCGGGAGGAGTCGGGTTAATTATCATATTTGCAGGATCCAGGGACACACACACACACACACACACACACACACACACACACACACACACACACACACACACAGAGAGAGAGAGAGAGAGAGAGAGAGAGAGAGAGAGAGAGAGAGAGAGAGAGAGAGAGAGAGAGAGAGAGAGAGAGAGAGAGAGAGGAAAAATAATAGTAACGTAAAGTGTTCACAGTATTGGCTTTCCACCACCACTATGACCACCACCACCACCATCACCATCACTATCACCATCACCACTATCACTATCACCACTACCACCATCACTACCACTTCCTCTCCCTTCACCCTCGGCCGTCGGCAACAGTATCCGGTGACACAGGTGGTGGGTGGCCGCTCCATTACCTGTTCCGCCGCCATTACGTCCCGCTAAACACGCAACACCCAGTATTCACGCCTACTACACTTATAGATTTTAATTAAATTCCCCATGTTGATTAATCTCAGCCAAGAGCCAACCAAGCGGTGCTAAGTATGATTTGGAATTTCGCTTTATCGAGCAAGAGACGGCGCCATCACCAACAACGACCTCATCTGTATTTGCTTTATTTCCACATGTTAATACAAACGTGTTTTTTTTTATAATGTTTAATACTGATATTATGTGAGGAGAAAGGGTAGAGTACGTGAGCGATAGTCAGGGTCTGAATGGTAAAAGTTGGTGCAACGACTCGGCTTCATGAACAAGCCACCTAGCGCCATCTGTTGAGCGGCGATGTAGGCCAGTAAACAACTTGTGCGTCGTTCTCGCTCAGCAACTGGGAATCGATTGCAAGTTAAATCGAGCGCGCAGTTCTTCCCCGTGGCTTCCCTCTTTTCGTGCCGGAGGTTCTTGTTAAAATATGCTAGACTGACGACTTACAATATTGCGATACTCAACAAGTATGGTGAAAATCGTTTTGTAAAACTAACAATAGATCTACTCGTACCAATTTTTTTTACGTACATTTTCAATAAACTCTGACGCAGCGGCCTTGAGTACACATGGGGATAGGCATGTGACATAATTTAAAGAATTATAAACTTGCTTCCCTGTAGCTTCAA
>NC_059297.1:9476910-9481910 GCF_017591435.1 Portunus trituberculatus
AAATACACATGAAAAGAACAAACCCCAAACAAGACGATTGTATTAAAACCACAGAGCACACCACATTTAATTGACCGCGTCTAGCGGCCACAGGTGAGCTGTCAGGCTAGCAGGTTTTCCTACTAAGCCCCACCAAATATCGGCCCACCAGGAGCCTTTCCATGTGGCAAATTTCTGGAAATGGTTGGGGGTTGATGTACTTTTCGTCGTCTTTTTCTCTCGAAACTATTGGGTCAGGAGAAGGCGCAGGGATGAAATGCAAAAAACACGATTCAACTTTACGACGTGCACATCGCTTCTGGCAATATTGTTTCTTTTCATGTATTCTCTCTCTCTCTCTCTCTCTCTCTCTCTCTCTCTCTCTCTCTCTCTCTCTCTCTCTCTCTCTCTCTCTCTCTCTCTATATATATATATATATATATATATATATATATATATATATATATACATACATATATAATGATAAAAATCCTTCCAGCATCGCAAAATGATAAGGTAATTGTTTATTTGCAAAACATTGGCTGCTTACCACTATTCAGGTGTGAATAATGTGGCGTAAACTATGCCTAGACTTGAGAAAACTTCAACAGATCCCGGAACCCTGCTTCGCTGGCCGAGTGGCACTGAGGGTCTGGGGAAGAAAAATAAAGAAACGGCAGACTGATTTCTCTCTCTCTCTCTCTCTCTCTCTCTCTCTCTCTCTCTCTCTCTCTCATGTCCCCAATATATCAAAATTTGGTAATGACAAGAAAATAGTGAGTACCGTAGAGTGGGGACAGATCTGACAAATGAGTTTTTAATGTAAATAAGTCTAATGTGCTTCGTATATAATATCGAAACAAGAAAGCAAAGAGTATTTAAATGGTACCCAACATAAAAGTGCAGACAGCGAAAATGATTTATGGCTAACAATATCGAATAGTTTAAAATCTAGTCAACAATGTTCAGAAAAAGTAAGGATCTTTTGAATATAAATCGGAGGATGCAATCCCCATCCTATGTAACTCTTTAGTTTGTCCACTTTTAGAATATTTGGTTCCAGCATGGTGCCCTTATTAACAGAAAGACAGATAAATTAGAACAAATTCAGCGTCGAAAACTAAAAATGATACCAAGCTTAAGAAATCAACTATACGAATGAAATCTATTCCTACTAAATCAAAGAAGGCTAAAACGTGACTTTATAGTATTAGGAAATTGCCAAAGGTATTGATAACATGGACTGCAAAAAATCTGTAAATATTTTAAAATATATTATTCAAATTACACAGGAGGAAACGACTGTAAAATTGTTGGCAAATCCTTCAACTATCATGAATAATTTTTCTTTCCCACCGAGTACTATATTCATGGAAAGGGCTCCCTCATGAATTGATAGCTTGCAACATCGTTGAGAATTTTGAGTGCCGTCTTCATCATTTTTTGTCTCCAATCCATGGCTAACAACGTTTGATTGTTGCTAAAAATTAACTTCCTTGTCTCCACGAGAATGTTGCCTCATCTCATCTATTTTCATTTCTTTCTTAAACAGTAGAAATTTCTTTGTGTTTGTCCTTCTCTGACCCCGCAAAGTATTTAGTATTTATGTTTTCTTGTAAGGCTTATGACGGAGTGAGAGGAGGGTAGGGAGAGAGCACTTTGGGCTACTGTCCTTTTCTTCTCATATGACTTAAGTAATAGTACGTTAGGTCATCATGTAAGGTCATCTAGACTCTCTCTCTCTCTCTCTCTCTCTCTGAGCTTCACTCGAGTAATTGATGCCTCATTTAGGTGCTTCCTACAAGTTTTTGCTTCACTGGTTCAGAAGCATCGAAGGATCAGGTTCACTCCCTCTCATTATTTCCCTTCGTGCGTTGCAGGTATGAATGCTAATTGGCCTAATTTTCAGACACGTGATTGAAGACAGAGCTTGTTAAGGTGCGAATAGAGGTGAAGGAGGAAGATGAGGAAGGGGTTGGAGGAAGAGGAAGAGGAGGAGGAGGAGGAGGAGGAGGAGATATTAAGTGACTGTGCAAAAGTAATCATGGTGGTGACAAACAAGGGAAAAGTAATGCATAAAAAAAGGAATGAGAAAATTAGAGAAGACACATTGGGAGAAAGAACAAAACAAGAAAAACAAAAAAAGACAACTGATGGTGTAATATGACCAAGAAAGAAGTGATGAGAGAGAGAGAGAGAGAGAGAGAGAGAGAGAGAGAGAGAGAGAGAGAGAGAGAGAGAGAGAGAGAGAGAGAGAGAGAGAGCGCACTAATGTGAAATATAAAGACTAATTATGTACAACAAAATACGAGAAAAATATGGAAGAAAATGGAAGAAAAGTAAAATAAATCATGTCACTTTATATCTCCATTTAGTTGGACATTTTTCTTAGGACCTTTTTTTTCTTTCTTTCATTTATCAGTGTAGACAGGAAAGGAAAGGAGCGTAAGAGGAGGTATATTTCTTCATGAGGCTTCAATGTATCTATTCAGAAAGACTCTCTCTCTCTCTCTCTCTCTCTCTCTCTCTCTCTCTCTCTCTCTCTCGTACGTCATTGCTCACACTCCCCTCTATTTTTTTCCCCTCACCCGTCCCTTACGTCTCTTCTCTCTCTCTCTCTCTCTCTCTCTCTCTCTCTCTCTCTCTCTCTCTCTCTCTCTCCAGAGCAAATATGTCTCATTCTAATACACCAAATTACCATTTTCTGCCCCAACAATGCCAAGTTTTCTACTATTTCTTTTTCCTTTGTCGTATTCGGGGCTGTCCCACCACTCATGAAATTCTTATCGCACCCCGCCTCACCCTTACATCCCTGGGCTGTTATATTTTATCCTTCTTTTCTCATCTCCTCTCTCCCATCTCCGCTTGCTCCGTAGACCAATAAATTTTCCCATTGTGGTTTAAACAGCTTCCCCCTCTCCGCTTCCCACAGCTCAGATCCCAGCACCTGTAATCAAGGTCTTAAAATAAATTTCCTCGCTAGATATTTTTATGAGTAAAAAGTGTATGAATGCACAAATATAAATAAGTCCAATAGATACACGCTGAAGGTGTAATCAGAGAGAGAAGCCATCCTGCGGCAGGGAACTAATACTGCAGACAGTGCAAAAAAGATACACAGGAAAATAAAAGGATATAGCGGGAACTACTTCTGCAGCAATATTTTACCCGGGTCTTCATTGGCTGGGCGTCGGTGTATTAGTGAAAGCCACCTACACAGCCTCCTCCTTCTCCTCTACTACCAACACTCACTTCCTCTGCCTCCTCCTCCTCCTCTTTCTCTGCTGTCTCTCTTCTCTCTCTTTTTGCTGAATATGTTCTTCCTATCCTCCTGATTCGCTGACTACGTTTCTTGAACTTACTCGTCTCTTTTTCTATATCTTTTATTACTCACATTTACATTTATTGTTTATCCATTGTTCTTTGTTTCTTTCGTTATGTAATTTCAAAAGAGAATGATTGTGAAGGGAGTAAATAAAAGATGAAAAGTAAGACTAAGTAAAACTGTAACATAGGTGACTAAAAATCCCAACAATGTCAGAATAAGGCTGTTGTAACATAGTGTGTGATTCCCTCCTCCTACCGCCTTGAATGATAAGGTACATCCTCGAAAATGGCAAAAACTATCACCCAGCTTATAGCAATTACCTGTGATGTGTATGACAATCAGATGGAGGGATAAAATACTGACTAATAAGTGAGATGTCCGTAAAATTGTAAATGTGGTGAGTGAATATCTTACGAAGTCCTGTTTTCTTATAAAAAACAACAACTTAGAATTGTTGAAATATACTCGATAACTGACACTGATTTCTTTTTCTCAGTTATTAATATAACGCAATCAGTAAACTGTCTGGTCTGACTCAGACACACATCCTTTCAAAGTTATTTCTGTCAGTCTGTCACGCAACAAAAACGACCCTTTGCCCATTTTTTTCTCTGACAATACTTTCATAAAATCACAAAGGAGATATGCCACACCACTGTCTGAACCTTTGCATGTAGCCAGTTAGAAATAGACCCACCATTCCTTCCCAGACAGACGAGCCATGTTTCCTCACGTTTCATTTTATAGTTTACGAGATCCTCGTGACCTTTCAGGTATCAAAGAAAAACTGGCGAGACATGTCGCATCCTTGAAGTGTCGTACAGATTAACGCCACCAACACCTACAGAACATCAACACACGGACCGTTTTGCAGTGTTCCTGATGCATAAAACACCCATCACCTCAGCGACACAGGGTCTGGTCAGATAACACAAACCAGGTCAACCATTAGCAAGATAAACTAGACTTTCTGCCGAGGTCATCTGCGGCAAGGGTGTCAGAGGCAGGTGTCTTTCCAGTGAGAATTTCCACCAATGTCACGAGAGGCGGTGCGTGTGAAAGTGAACCGCTGCGTCGCCTGTACGTGGAGGGAGGGGAGGTGAGGAGGAGGTATGAGGCAGTCCATGTGAGGGCTGGTGCGTCTCATGTCACACCGTAAAAGTTTCATAGTTTTATTCTCTCTCTCTCTCTCTCTCTCTCTCTCTCTCTCTCTCTCTCTCTCTCTCTCTCTCTCGTAGGCAAATATGCAGATCCACTACAAAACGGAGTCAGTAACATTCACATTCTTGAACTTCTTCCTGGCAATACTACTTGTTATAGTCTAAAGGAATAAGGCAAGAGTGACGGTGTCAGGCACTCGGAAGAATCAGGTGTCTGCAATAGCAGCATCCAGTTATTCAGAATTCGAATCAGGCATCACCAATAGCAACACCCAGTTATTCAGAATCCATTCAAAGACTGACGACAAGCGGCAGGTGCAAGACTCACAGTGACCAGGCACGAAGTGATACTGCAAGACATCCCTTGCTGCCACTGTAAAGCACCAGGGCAAGAAAATTTCATAACTAAAGATAAAATAAAGAAATAAAGAAATAAATAATAAACAGATAGAGATAAATAAATAAATAAACAAATAAATAAATATTGTCATGAGCATAAAATAGAAAAGGCAAGATGAAGAAAAATCCTACAG
>NC_059297.1:9489410-9494410 GCF_017591435.1 Portunus trituberculatus
CAGCACCACCACCTATCCCTGTCCATACCAAGCCTTACCTGTACGCTCCTAACTAATGCATTTCCTGTGTCACTTTTACCGTTCGCCTCACACATCACCATTCTTCCCCGTCGAAGCTTTTACCTACGTAAAAATTCTCTCTCTCTCTCTCTCTCTCTCTCTCTCTCTCTCTCTCTCTCTCTCTCTCTCATTGATGAATTGGTAGCTGTTGAATATGATAGTAGAATCACTCTAAAAAGAACATGCTAATGGATGGCTCTGCATCAACAGATTGTTGCCTCGGAGGAGCAATTACATTAATGGCAACTATGAGTCCACCATCGGTACGCGTCATTGTCGTCAAAATTACTTCATCAGGAGTTTTATTCTGCTCACGTGACGCCCAGCTAGGTTCAAGAGGCAATGGTGCAATGGGGGCAGTGTGGGGGATAAAGGGAAGGCTGAAAACGGTCCTCTTAGCTAAGATTAAAAATACGGTAGACTGATGCTTTTTATTTTTATCCTTTCATTTTCTTTTAATTTTGACTGCCTGGTTTATGTTCCTCTCCCCAAGGTTTTTGGTTCCATTGGTACGTTGAGAATGGTGGTGATGTGTGTATATTAGTAATGTTGAAACTACCTAAACAAGATGATATGCCAGTTGCTCTTTGCATTATGTAGCTAAGAAGGAGTCGTCGCCTTTTTTCTCTTACTCTTCTTTTCTCCTAATCCTTAATCATTATATTCATTATTATAACTATCATTATTATCATTATTATTATTATTATTATTATCATTATTATTATTATTATTATTATTATCATTATTATTATTATTATTGTTACTATCATTATCATCATCATCATCATCATCACTTCCATCATTACTATCATCAGCGATATTATACAATATACTTAAAAATCTGTTTATATTTTTTTCGCCATTAATAGAAAACACTGCAGGTTCAAAATGGAACAATAGTGCTGCATCATCATTATAAAATGCAAAGGCCACTGACAGCAATAATTACAAATTAAAAACATTCATCAGGAAGTAATTGCAACTTGTCATAAAAATAAAGAATAAAAAATTTGGGGACAATGGTGTCACTAGTGGCGGGAGTCAGGGTATAGGAGGGAGCAGCATGACAAGGGTAGAAGTGTTGTGAAGTGAGTGATGTAGAATTGTTGATTGTAAGTGAACCAAACATACATTAAACATGTATTGTGAAGAGTGTTGCAGAATGGTCGAAAATAAAATGATCGAAGGACATGGTTCGTAAGTGGTGTGAAGCAAGTGATGCAAAATTTTTATAAGTTAATAATGGAAAAAGCTAAGTCATATTTTTTACCAGTTCTTTTACAGCATAGAAAAGTAACTTAAAAATCATTTGATATGACAATCGTACGTATTCTAACTGCAAAAAATGTGTAATACGTCCTTGATTTTATTTGTATGTGTGTAGACAGATCAAGGGAATATAAATTTAAAGAAATGAGAAAATTCTCTTATTTGTCATTTTCTATAGAATAAAATGTTAAACAGGAAAATAATCAACATGAACACCAATGAACCTATGCAGGTGTTTTGACACCTATCTTTTTCAGTATATAGAATTCAGTATATAGAATAGAGAAAACAATCAGTAGCGAAATAACAGGCTATGAGGCATCACCACCAATGAACTGCCTGTCAGCACCAAACATCACAAAAGTACATTGTATACCAACCCATTACTGCCATTACAAGCGTGTTCACGTTAGTGATGAAAAAAAAATCGACCAGTGATATAAACGTCAGTATGTGTTTGCATCATGAAGGTAGGCCTGAGAGAGACAGTAAACGGTGTTATGAAAGATGTCCACCAATACATTGTTGCAAAATATGCTATTTTACAGAACTCAACACAGAAGGAAGTCAAATCAACTAATAGCAAGTTTGCGTGAATGCACGCATGTGCACGTACATACACACGCATACACGCACGCACGCACGCACACACACACACGCACGCACACACACACACGCACGCACGCACGCACACACACACACACACACACACACACACACACACACACACACACACACACACACACACACGCACACACACATCAACATAGAAGACATACTCGTATAGCATGACACTTGATAACAAAATGGCTTTTTAAGGAGTAAAAATAGTAAAAGTAGGATGGGGAAACGGAGCCCTAAGCAGAGAAACATGAGTATGGGTTTGTTAATTTCAAGCATATGGGTTTTGTTTTCCTTGTACAACACCATTCACACTGTTAAAGTATGTACTCTATACATGACAACATACACTGAAATGCAACAAATGAGTTAAATTTTTTCAAAGTCCATCCATCCGCAAAATAATTTTCACATACACATAAAGACTTTATATATATATATATATATATATATATATATATATATATATATATATATATATATATATATATATATATATATATATATACAAATATGCACAAAAAGAATAACCTTGTGAAGGCGATAGAGATCAGCACTTGACCCAGTGCTATTCCATCACTGCATCTCTGTTCCAGTGAATCGAGGGATCAATACATATATCCTGCTAACAGATCTCTTCTCAAGGCAGACAGCAGAAGAGCCTGGAATTCAACACTCACTCTCCGATGACATCTTCGGGTAAGGGGTCAAGGATATATATATATATATATATATATATATATATATATATATATATATATATATATATATATATATATATATATATATATATATATATATATATATATATCAAAGGATACCTTACTTTTTGTTTACGTCATTATAGGAAAATGGCAACTCACGCATATCAGTTGATTCACTATTTTAATGACATTCATTTGGTTGCTCAACTAAGTAGGGACTTATTTCTCATATTCTGGACGATCAAATTTCATGCTTTCAACGTTGTAATTTGTAAGCGGCCAAAAGAGGAAAGAGAAAAAAAAGACACAAAAAAAGCTTGTCCATAAAGAGAGGGAGTGCTGACACAAGCCGTGCACTCGAGCGTGACACTATCCATGACTAAACCCAATAAATTGATCTTTCAGTCAGTCTCACATGGTTTCCTGCCTTTGTTGTCTGGAAAAAATAAACTACATCCATTACTTGACAACAGGGCTTGCAGACGAGAATAAAATGAAATAAAAGAATGTCAATGGAATCAAATAAATCTTCACACTTACGATTTCGTATAGTTGTATACCCAGAGGAAATGAATAGGGAAGGAGTGAACTAGGAGTATATGTGTGTGTGTGTGTGTGTGTGTGTGTGTGTGTGTGTGTGTGTGTGTGTGTGTGTGTGTGTGTGTGTGTGTGTGTGTGTGTGTGTGTGTGTGTGTGTGTGTGTGTATGACCTTACATTTATTGAATACACATTTTCCCACTCATCATAAAATTGCGTATATTTGAGGGCCACAAGACCAATATGTTTCATGGTATTCATCATTCCTGACGCAAATGAAATGTGTTCATATAAAATTCGCGTGTGGCCTGTGTCCAAACACTTAGCGAGCATCTCTGAGCGAAGCACTGCGCAAGCTTGGAAATAACTTCATACAGGTGAAGCATATCAGTCACAATAAATCTGAAACAAAAACAAATTCACGGCACCTGCATGGAAAGCCGGAACGTTGCAAGGCCGTCAACAGTAAAATTTTATGTATGAATCCATAATGGAGAGATTCCGCAACGTCACTGAAAGAAAAACAATCGTTCCTCTCCCCTTCCCTAATGCTGCAAACACTTCATATCGGTATGATTTATCCCCGCATCATTCACCATTACGTCAATCTTCATTGGGACCTTTCTTATCATCGGTTCTTTAATGTCGATGAGTTGGTAAGTGTTGTGAGGCGCTGTTCTGAACATTGGAGACGTAGTTAAGACAAGCCAATTGAACTTCTGAACTTGTGCAGGTGTGCAGGACAGCCGGGCCCTCTCACCACTTACTAGCCGTCGCTGCCAAACTATAAGTGGTTCTCAACAACCCTGATTTCTCCCCTTGTTGGAAACTTGCGGTGCAGTGTAACTTTGCGATTGGTTATTGTTTCCCCTTCCTGACCCTCGGTGGGGAAACGATTGCCGCTGATTGCTGATCACTACTGAGACCCCAACTACTAAGTTTCGTTTCGAGGGCTCCAGGGCATCAGCGCTGAGTACGTACATGTTTACAATGTCTAATAATTTTATTACAATATAATAGTTCTCTCTCTCTCTCTCTCTCTCTCTCTCTCTCTCTCTCTCTCTCTCTCTCTGTCTCTTACTCCCTACGGCATAAACAACTCTCATCGCCCACACAGAGACATATACTTATACATGACGCACATAGCCAAGCTTCCACGAAGGTCCCCTAATAGAAACTATCAACACTACTCGAACATTTGGTATCTGAACTGGGAACAACGATGCTCACCTCTGTCACTTGATTCAGTATTAACGCCTTTCTTTCATGTCTAATGGAAAACGCTTCGATGTTTATTACGCTAAACCTCTCACCTTAGGCACACTTCCGCTTCTCATGTAAATAACAATCAAGCAAATCAATGTAGATGAATTGCAAAATATTCGTTTTCCTGGATTATTTCGATATACACTTAAAAAGCTATCATTCATGATGGTATCGTACGAAAATACAAGAAACCAAAAATAAAAACCTTCAGCAGATAAATTGATATTATTACAGAAAAAAGAAATCATTGAACAGAATGGATAAAACAGATGACGAACCTTTCGAAAAGTACATAAGGAGTCAAGGCATATGAATTAATCTAGTAAGTAGAGTAAAATATCATGATTGTAAGTGTAAAATATCAAGACTGTAATAGAGTATAGTTTTCTTACCGAGGATAAGACCTTTCACTCGCCACTTATGTAAGCCTCTTGCACAAGAATTAATCATTCGCCAGTCGATGAAAAATTCGTAGCAGTGTGAGGGCTGAAAAATTGAATTATCATTGAAGATCACTGTTATGTGTGTGTGTGTGTGTGTGT
>NC_059297.1:9496910-9499410 GCF_017591435.1 Portunus trituberculatus
TGATAATAATAATAATAATAATAAGTATTATTATTATTATCATTATTATTATTATAAAAATAATAATGACAATAATCATGAAAATAATAATGATAATAACAACAACAACAACAACAACAACAACAACAACAACAACAATAACAACAACATCAACAACAACAACAACAACAATAATAATAATAATAATAATAATGATAATAATAATAATATGAATATGAATATGAATAATAATAATAACAATTATGTATGTTATGTATAACAATAGTAATAATGAAAATAATAATAACATTAATAATGATAATAATAACAACAAAAGAGAGTATATTGATAAAAGACAGCAAAAACGACAGCTAGTGATTATAAAGATAGTAAACTGTGATCACTTACTTCCTAAGACTTTCATAAGACTGTGACTACCAATGTTGTGTAACTGCCAGTAAAATTCAGATCTGTTTTTCTGTGTGGTTTATTCACGAGAATGTTGCTCTTGTAAGTATAAGACAATGCGGTTTTTGTAAGCTGATACAACAATATGTAATCTATGATATTTACACAACATTTTTACAGAAAGATCGAGGTTTATTTATTTATTTTTTTTTATGGATAATGAGATAAATCTTTCATTACTGATAGAAAGAGGAATCTTACCTTGGATCCTGGTGTTTGTTGGTAATATGAGAAAATGAAACTTGATTAAGAAAAGTGTCAATGTTTATTTTAATTTCACTACAAAAAAACTAGATTTAGGCTATGAATTGAAAAACATGCATATGAAACCTTGTGCCAAATTTATGCCTTACAGAGCAAGTCTTTGGTGCCTAAGGATATAGCAAATGATTAAAAAGATGCCTTTGTATCCGGACAATAAATATTCAATAAAGAATATTACATTGCTCTCAGTTTACTACAAAGTCAATGTTGTTGATCAGGTAAGGTTTGGGTAACACACGTGTCTCAATGTTAAACTATTTGTTTCCTGAATTAATCAATTTTTTGAAATGTTGAAGACAATATGTTCACATAAGTACCACATAAAATAGGCCAGTTATTCTATTAAAAACCATGATACAAGTTAGGTTCAAAGAACACACTTTGGAAAATAGTGAAAAAAAACAGGTACAGTGTGTGTGTACAGTGAAGGACTACAAGGTCAAAGTCAGAGACGGCATGGAAAAAAAAAACATCATTAGGAGGAATCTCATTAAGTGGCATAATTAAGTCAGAGAACTGGAGTGATAGAAAGAGAAGTCTACAGTCTTCGACTTAAAATTTTATGTATATTTAAGAGCATGAATTAATTAAGCCCTAGTGAATAAGCAGCAGTGTTACCTGTGCTGAGACTGGACAGATGAAGCAGTAAAGTAGTAATGGACTATGAAGTGTACTCGTTATCATTAATACAAAGGCAAGAAAAAAAAGAATACATGATAGGTGGTTTGTGTGTTAGGGGAGGAGCGAGCGGACGAGAGAGAGAGAGAGAGAGAGAGAGAGAGAGAGAGAGAGAGAGAGAGAGAGAGAGAGAGAGAGAGAGAGAGAGAGAGAGAGAGAGAGAGAGAGAGAGAGAGAGAGTTATTCAAATGCAAAATGATTAAGAAAAATTCTGATTATCATTATTATTATTTTCATTATTATTATTATTATTATTATTATTATTATTATTATCATTATTATTATTATTATTTTTATTATTATTATCATTATTACTATCAAAATCATTATTATTATTATTATTGCTATTTTCATTATAAAAAAAAAACCTTCACTATCATAACAAGAAGCATCTACACACTGAACACACTGAAAGAATCACAACTTCACTTATTCGTATGTTTACAGAACCGGAAACAACAACAACAACAACAACAACAGCAAGAAACAGGGAGAGAGAGATCAAGATATAATAATCGAAACCAAAACTGTACAAATGAATAGAAACATTCAATAATACTCACTCTTGTTCAATCTCTCACCATCACTACTCACAACCAACGATTTGTTTGTGTTTATACCAGCAGGTGCGGGGGAGGAGGCGTAGCAAAGGGCTAGGGGGAGTCTCCGGGATACAATGCGCTCGGATGGAAGGGGAAGGTTGAAAGGTTAAATTGGCGAGAGACTGAAATTAAACCCCAATTACGTATTTTACGCATTGAGGATGAATAGCTTTGAGTGTCAATGGGGAAAAACAAACCTCCGCAAAAAAAAAAAAAAAAAAAAAACACCAACATGTACAATAACAATAACGACAACAAGAAACACAGCAACACTAGCAGCAACAACAAGAGCAACAATAACGGTAAAAACTAGGTTCACATAATTTAACGTTTATACATACACATATGTCGGAGAATGTAGTGGAGGAAAAAAGAATTGGTCAGTCCATGAATGAAATAATACACGTACCCACCCACACACACACACACACACACACACACACACACACACACACACACAAGCAAAGTCATAGAGGAAAGACAAAAATATGAGGTATTAACAAGCAGAA
>NC_059297.1:9504410-9511910 GCF_017591435.1 Portunus trituberculatus
ACACACACACACACACACACACACACACACACACACACACACACACACACACACACACACACACACACACACACACACACACACACACACACACACACACACACACACACACACACACACACACAGTTTATCTATAAGATAGTACAAGATTTCCAGCTTGAATTCTAGTTTTGTGTATATCAACGACAAGCTATTTCCTTTTTCTTGCGTCTTTCTCAGGGAAGTAAACGGAAATGTTATATTGCGATGAAAAGGAAAAGAAAAAAAAACCAGATGAGTAAATTCAAGGATTGAATGAATGAATGAATTAATTAATTAATGAGCAAATGAGTGAATGGATGAATGAATTAAAGAATAAATGCAGAAATAAAAAAAAAAGAAAAATGAAAGAAATGTAGGAAATAAATGAGAACAAATAAATTAGAAAATAAAAAGATATAAATGAAGTAGAAACAAATTAACGGTACATGTCTTGGAAAAGAAAAGGAGTTCATCAGGATCATACGCTTCCAGGAGCCAAGAGTCGAAGGAGCGGATAGAACGTCTTTAAGAAGAAGAATTTTAACAGCATACTTTACTAAGTCGGGAAGCAGGATGTAGTGGGAAATATTAGAAACATCCAATCTTGAATTTTTACCCAAAGTTGACCAAGGAGTTAAGCTGCATCAGAAGAGCGCGTTACGGTACCATTTCAGTTCTGAAGAGAGCTAAAAGTGAGAGGAAAATTGAAAATACTTTTGATAATTTGACAGGAGTCTTCAAGCAGATTTACAGTGCGTCGTTTTTATATGTCCTTTCGGCAAATACTTAATGAAAATAAGTTAAATAAGATCATAGGTTAAAATAGGTAAAAGGATAATAGAGGTAGTGACAGTATGCTTGATTTATATACATTTAGTGATCACTGATTTCAGTTAAGTCCTGCCAATGTATGACCTCCCTTGGCGCATTAATATTTTTTTTTCTACTTGTCACTGTTGCAACTCAAGTGCGAAGGTGAAAAGAAAGACAATATAACAATGAAAAAATGGCATCACTATCAACATTTTACAGCTGTGGCACCACAACCTCGCCAGCCTGTACACATGGCCCGTGAAATTGAAATATGTGCAATCACACACACACACACACACACACACACACACACACACACACACACACACACACACACACACACACACACACACACACACACACACACACACACACACACTGTATCAATCTAGTTTGTATCTATATATCTATGTACAAAATTTGTACCAAGAAATATTTAATTAGGTGAGAGTAAACCAGATATTGAGTATGATTATTCTTAGATCGATTGCCTTGACAGGTCCGTCGTGCATGGACAATACTAAATGTTTCCTTGCAATTACGTTGTCTTTATTGGCCAGCTAAAATTTCGAAGTATGTCGGCTTTAGATATTTCACAGAAGGAGACAATAGGCACTTCTGAAGCGATAATTACCCCTATTGAATTTTTTTGCATTTGATGAGGGATTGCTCTGAACTTAACATTAAAGCTATACTTGATCCCATTGAAGGTTTCGCAAAGGGTCACAACGAAAGTGGGGAGCCAGTCTGCCATCTGATGACAACTATTTTTCTTCACGCGAAAATACTTGCACCTAATCACACACACACCTTTTACTCAAGATACAAACTTATATATAACGACTCCTACACCATTCTCAGAGTACCCGTCTGAGAAAAGGAACACAAATATCCCAAGGTTTGACTGCCTTATTGGCATTTTGACGTACTAATTAATATTTTTCATTAATATCAACATTCACGGCCTCAGATCTTATTTTTTAGTTTGCATATGACTAACTCTCCCTTATTAAGTCCATCTTCCTTACAAAAAACACAGGTGTCTTAGGGCAGCTGACAGTAGCCCTTTTCTCTTCTTTCCTAATTTCTCTAATCTTCATTTTCCAATCCAAAACTGGATGTTGCATGTAGGTGCGCAACGATGTAACTTGCTCTTGTGCACACACTCTTGACTCTTCCGAATTTTCTATCATCTAGTTGTAACTATAAAGTTACTCTTAAACTAAATTTATCTGTGAGGTATATTTTTCACTTATTTATTTTTTTTTCTTTTTAGCCGTAAGAAATTCTTTGACAACTGACTTCCAAAGCAGGAAACATTTTAACTCTTTTTTCCTTTTGGGGATATCTCCATTCTTGGAGACTTCACTGTTTACCACCAGCTTTGGCTACCTTATCCTTCACTGACCAATCTGATTTGAACTATCTTTTTTACTTTATTATCCACCGGAAACTAGAACCACTTATGTATCACCTTACTCGTATACCGTCTTTTGAGATCCTCCAAAATTGCTTGATCTTTTCTTAATCTCTAAGACTTCTGCTTATGTTGTAACTCTATCTTCTTCGTTGGGTTTCTATTATTACAACCTCATATCTATCTCTTGTTCTATTTTTCTAATCCCTCCACAGGATGCATCAAAACGGAGCGTTTTTACTTCTACGAATTAGGGACATCTGAAGAGGTATTATCCTGATTTTCCTAGGAATGGCTACGTTTCAGTGTCAGTGTGCGTGTTAAACGCATAACGGAGGTGATAGTGTCTGGCATGGAGGCGTACAGTCCTCACTCATTCCTTCCATAGCTTAGCATTGCACAGCTTCTATTTGTGCTATACATGATAGCTTTCCATCACCGGAATCTCGTGCGCTTTATATTTCTACCCAGAATCATACAAATCATGTTCTTTAACTAGCCAAAAGCTCTTTAATTAATAGAAAGTTTCAAAATCTTTCGAGTTCAAACTCTCCTTCATACTTGCCCCCCAAAAAGCAGTAACTTCATTTCTTCATCTTTTCCTCCATTATTCTATCCTGATGGCACCACTACCATCTCATCTATTTTTAAAGTTGAGATCTTTGTTCAAACCTCTGCTAAAACCTCTAGCTTGGATGATTCAGGGTGTATTCCTCTTCATCCACCCTCTGACAATCTCATGCCACCTATTCAAATCGTTAAAAATTAAGTTTTCCATGCCCTCGCTGGCTTAAACTCTAAGAAGGCTTTTGGATTGATGGGGTCCTTCCTATTGTTCTTCGATACTGTGCCTCCGTGATGGCTACTTGGTCAGTAAGACTTCTCTATTACCTTAATATCCTGCCTATCGAAATTTTCTAATATATTCTTAACAGGAAGATTCTTAAGTATCTATTACTTCACATTCTTCTATTTTCTGTGGTAGACAATCGCTATTCTTTTCTTAAATTTATTAAAACTGGCGTTCCTCAGGGGCTCTCCTGTCACCTACTCTCTTCCTATCATTCACTAATGACCTTCTAATCTGATTTCTTTTTGTATATGATACCATCTTCAACATTTCCATGTCTTTTCATGCATGACCAACTCTTCAGGAAATAAACAGATCATGCATGGAAGCCACAGAACGAATGATTTCTGATTTCTCTATTTCTGATTGGGACAGAAAATTTAATACTGTTCATTGCGTCATTCCCCATCTATCACCTCCACACAACATTCCAGACAAATATCTCCTCTTCTTCAACGACATTCAACTGTCCCCACTCCTAGAACTTACATCCTCACTCTGTCCATTACTTAAAATCTACAATAGAAATTTCACACTTCATCTCGCCAGTTTTTCTCACCCCTCCAACAGTTAATTCTGCAGATGGCTTATCCGTCCACATATGAAGTATGCTTCATATATCGACTCAAACTGCTTCGCTAGACAGGGTGCAATAAAAATTATCGTCTTATCAACTCCTTTCCTTTAACTGACTGTATTCAACCTCTTTCTCATCGCCGCAAATGTTACATCTTTTGTTATCTTCTACCAGTCTTTTCATGCCAACTGCTCTTCTGATCTTGCTAACGGCATGCCTCCCCTTCTCCCTTTTACTTTTCGCCCAAGACTTCTTTTCTCTCTCTCTCTCTCTCTCTCTCTCTCTCTCTCTCTCTCTCTCTCTCTCTCTCTCTCTCTCACATACTCTATTCTGTCTGTCTCTCTAACACAAGAACTGATTAGTATTTCCATTTATTCAACCTTCTCTCTAGTAAACTTTGGAACTCTGTCTGCTCCTCTATTTCCACCATCTTCTGTCTTGAATTCATTAATGAGGGATTTTTCAAGACACATATTCAAAATTTTGATTAACGCGTTTGATCCTGATCAGAGACTGACATGTCAGTAGGGATTTTATTTCAAATCAATGTGAATTCGACCTTTCTCATCAATAGGTTATCTTTTCCTCAAGCTCTTTGTTCGTATATAGATCAAGATTATGCAGTGGTTAGGGAAGGAACCTGCCATCCGATCCGGCACACTTCACTGAGAATCTATCACGTTATATATCTTGTTATGCTCTGTCAAGGTTCACATCAACTTGCATTCATCCCAATAATACCAAATTAAATATGAACACTTTTTGGAAAAATTTTTGTTAACGGTCGCGATCGTTGGGTCCACCGCAGCTTTTATGATTTTCATCTTGGAGGAATCTTTCATATCATAAGGGATTCTATCGCAAAACGTTGAGGTGGCAGAATTTTCACTCTACATTGATATCTGAATAACTATACAACGGTATATTTGTAATTTTTTTTAAATTTCTAAGCTGATTAAAATTTTATGATCTTTCTTCTTATTGTACTCGTAATGGGTATAAAATTTTCACGAACGAGATTTCTTTTGTAGTCGCATGAATCTCTCTCTCTCTCTCTCTCTCTCTCTCTCTCTCTCTCTCTCTCTCTCTCTCTCTCTCTCTCTCTCTCTCTCTCTCTCTCTCTCTCTCTCTCTCTCTCTCTCTCTCTCTCTCTCTCTCTCTCTCTCTCTCTCTCTCTCTCTCTCTCTCTGTCTCTCTCTCTCTTAGGTCATCTAATACTAAAGCAAATTTATATTCCTTGTTTTTTATATATCTTATTTTTTATGCTTCACCTTGTTCAAATAAACTTAATATATATGATATATAGTATACTATTGACGCAAGCAACGTATCATCTTCATTTAAGATAAAATGGGAGGTTAGATTAGCTTATATATATGCTTTTTCAAACGAAAAAATAATGTTAAATCTGGTTTAAAATAAACATATAACTTGATCTTCATTAAAAAGTTAAGGGCTGCATTTAATATATACAAATTTTGTAAACTAGTTTTAGTTAAAGCTAGTTACATAAATGCTGAGTATTCCATATAAAAATAGAAGTTGAATGAATAAAAAATATTTCATTAAAAGAAATGTTCTAAAATGTATATATTTTTTCCTATTTACATAACTAATCGATACTAACATAATTCATTCACACTTACAGGTTACAATATTTTGTTTATTGTCATTAGTATATCTTTAACATGTGGTTTCTCGTTAAGGCTTCCAGGTTAAAGCAAAATAGCGATTAAGAAAAAAAAAAAAATAGCAGCTCAGTGTTGCCTGATGAGTCTATGTCAGTGTCTGAGCTAAGCACTGCCTCTCTGCGAGACGTTGGGTTATATTTGTTTTCTGTACACAATATCATGATTCATGCTTTCCATTATAATTATAAGGAATAGTGATGATTATTTTTCTTTATTATACTGTTGTTTTGGTACTCGTTACCATCTCATCAAAAACTTACATAACGTAGATAAACATTAAATTAAGGCTATACCGACAAGATTTCTAAATTTTAGGCCTTAAGATTAAATATTTCTAGTGTGAACTCTCTTTCAAGGACTTTCATTGAAGAGCACACATACTGTAGCACGCTGCCAAGAGTGGCAAGGTGTGTTATAAAATACTGTTTTGTGAGATAAACAGCCAAGGACATTTAGGAGTGAGCTCATCAGTTAAGTGCGTTGGTATACCAGGGAAGAGAACAGGGGAAATTCAACAGGAAAGAAATGTTTTCAAGAAATATGTATTGTTATAATGCAATTAAGGTTGCCTTAAATAAAATGCGTTCGGTTTCAAGTGGAGAGAAGAGGAAAAAAAAACAGTTTTAATTTACCTGTTTGTAATAGAGTATTGTAAATTGTATCATGCTACGCGTTAAGGCTACCTGAAATAAAATGTGATCCATAGAAAAATAATAAAGAAATATATATTCGAAATGACAGCACGCATAAAAACAAATTGAATTCTGTTGAATTCGTTTGTTGCAAATCAATTTCTCTCGAAACTTAATTTTCTTACACTAATGATGATGGTGATAATATTGATTATAGCTATGATCATATATATATATATATATATATATATATATATATATATATATATATATATATATATATATATATATATATATATATATATATATATATATATATATATATATATATATATATATATATATATATATATATATATATATATATATATATATATATATATATATATATATATATATATATATATATATATATATATATATATATATATATATATATATATATATATATATATATATATATATATATATATATATATTGGTAACGAGGATGACTTCATTTCTCTCTCTTCTAAGATGTACCATCAATGTGATAAATGCTGATACTCAAATACAAATATTAAAAAACGAGCGAGTGAAAATTTACTCAATAGAAATATACCTTTAAAAAATACTGTATTAGTAGTTGTGTGCAAAGTTCAAAGGAACACGCACCTTACAAGGTATCTATCGGTGGATGCAGGAAAGACCAGTGCAGGTACAAGGGAGGGAGGTGATGCTTCGAGTTACTATATATGAAAATCCTCGTAGCAGCTCCAGCTAACATCCATTTTTAACGACTACAGGAGGCAGGAGCAGCGAGGCGGGGAAGGAGGGAGAGTGGGAGAGAGGGAAGGTGTCCTGACACGCCCTGCTTTTGTGAGTGGCAGGTTCAGTCTCTCTCTCTCTCTCTCTCTCTCTCTCTCTCTCTCTCTCTCTCTCTCTCTCTCTCTCTCTCTCTCTCTCTCTCTCTCTCTCTCTCTCTCTGCTGTATTTCATATTTTAGTATTTGTACTTTTCACTTCATTAAGAATACCTTACATTATGACATAAAATTACATCATAATAATATTCCAAATATGTATTCTTCATCTGTCATTTTAGATATCGAGTGGGTAACAATTACATTTGATATACTATGAGAAATTCGTTATGTTGGTATGAAAAATACGATTTCTTTAGTTCTAGTAATCACTCCGCAATCTGGTGGTTTTTATCAGTTATCCTCCCTGAGATACAAATTGGCCATTGATGTATGATTAAAAATGAGCAAATACGTAAAGAGAAAAAGAAAGCTAAGGATAAAGCACTAAATAAATTAAACATTATACAAAAAGCAACACCCGGATCCTTCCATAAATGTGAGTATAACTATCATCATTGTCTTCACCATAATTCTCTCTCTCTCTCTCTCTCTCTCTCTCTCTCTCTCTCTCTCTCTCTCTCTCTCTCTCTCTCTCTCTCGGAAATTACCTATAAATCAACTACAATTTTCACACCACCAGTAATCAATAAGGAAA
>NC_059297.1:9519410-9554410 GCF_017591435.1 Portunus trituberculatus
GGTGATAGCTTTAGCGGGAAGAATGGCAAGCACTGGTGGACGAACTGGCGGGCGTGTCATCCCGATAGAGACACACCCGGATTATTACTCTCGGCCCGGCTGGGTTAAACTGGGTGGTGCTGAGTGAGCTAGGATGCGATCAGTCCGTGGGAGTCCCCAGTAAATAATTTTCACCCCGGAAGATTACATGAGATTAACTCAGCAGGACGGAGAGGTCGCCGTGTTGATAAAGCGGATTAATCGCGCGATCCGTATGTTGTTACGCTGCAATCTCCATCATTCAACACCCCAGCTACACGTCGAGCTCGTGTAATTTAAGGGGATGTATTGCATAGCCGAGGAAGGAAGGGCGTGTCCATGACGCCACCTTTATTAGTGAATCATTGAGAGTAATGCAGTAGTCAGATCAGAAAGCTACAGGTGTAACTCATATTAAAAGAAAATTCTGTTATCGATGATGGATGATGGATATAAATTATGAACTTCTAAAAGCAAACAAACGTGATTAAATAAGACCTTCAACAGTTGCTTTCCGGTTTTTCTTTATGATCTTGTTAAATTCAAATTATTTAGTGACGTCTGCATAATGTACCAACCCAGAAAACCATTCACTTAATATGGTTTAAATACCGGTCAGGTAACGCCTTGTGGCTGAAGGAAGGAAAGATAATGAAGATTGCCGTTTAAGGTCGGCTAAGGGTGTCTGCGCCTCACAATTTCCCGACATCATCACAGGTATATACAAGTATATACAACCTATGACACAAAAAAGCTGGCTTTTTTCGTGAAGAGCTCTATCATATATGAAAAAATACTCCTGTAACCAACAACGAATGTCATCTATAGCTACTTCTAAAAGAACCCGTTACTAACACAAATCTATATTTTTCTATGATTCATAGTATTCAGCGAGTTTCGTAGAACAATGGCAACGATAAATTCCGTTATTTCTATATTGGCTTCATAAATAAAACAAATAAACAAATAATCCATTACACTAGTAAATAAACACACACACACACACACACACACACACACACACACACACACACACACACACACACACACACTACGGTGCTTCCCAAAAGGGGTGAGAGCCGTGATTCTCGCACCTCGGGTTTCCCAATCATTAAACCATAAACAAATTGAAAGGCAAACGTGATTATATTGCTGGAAGGTTTTACTACATTGCATTACATGCTTGCATTGGATTCATAATTAATGATTGCTGACGTGTGAAGCTTTTTGCGAGTATCAATCTATTAAAAGCGAACGATTTACCGATAATTCATTTTTACATTTGGTCACCGGTATTGTCGTGAATATTCTTTAAGAGATCCTTCATGGACATTAATCCAATCAAAATGAATGGTTTAGATATTATTTTTTCTTGGAGCTATTGTGCATTTATAAATAATCAAATCTATTGTGTAAGTGAAAGATCACTCATGACTTTTTCCCTTTTCTTTTTTAGGGAGTAAAGGAAAAGTTTACATTCACTTCCATTCCTTTCGCATTCTTTTCGGATACCCAGTCCCATCGATCAGTCTTTTACCATCATTCTGTGACGACCTTCAATTAACTTTCTAAATACCCTTTCTCCTCCTCCCACTATCTACACTTTACACCAGCTATTTACCCTCTCTTGCTGTGACGTCCTTTCATCCTAACGTGGCCAATCCTACTTTAATCCATTACTTACTGAAAGCTGCGATTCTTCTGACTCCATCCTGACTTTTCTCTCCTATGTATTTACTCTTCTTGTATGTACCGTGTCTCGTTCTTTTCAAAGCGTCCGTCTAGCACTGAGTTCCTTCCTTCAAAACAATTTATAATCTAATAGTCTAATCGTGTACCCAGGATAAGGATTTGATCCCGACACATCCCGTCTGATCTTGTTACCTTCTGGCACCACTCGATCGCCTTACAACACACACACACACACACACACACACACACACACACACACACACACACACACTTATTCACTCACTCACTCACACACACACACACACACACACACACACACACACACACACACACACACACACACACACACACACACACACACACACACACACACACACACACACACATTCATTCACTCACACACACACACACACACACACACACACACACACACACACACACCGCGTAGTGTAGTGGTTAGCACGCTCGACTCACAATCGAGAGGGCCGGATTCAAGTCCCGGTATGCGGCGAGGCAAATGGGCAAGCCTCTTAATGTGTGGCCCCTGTTCACCTAGCAGTAAATAGGTACGGGATGTAACTCGAGGGGTTGTGGCCTCGCTTTCCCGGTGTGTGTTGTGTGTTGATGTGGTTTCAGCCCTACCCGAAGATCGGTCTATGAGGTCTGAGCTCGCTCCGTAATGGGGAAGACTGGCTGGATGACCAGCAGACGACACACACACACACACCGCGTAGTGTAGTGGTTAGCACGCTCGACTCACAATCGAGAGGGCCGGATTCAAGTCCCGGTATGCGGCGAGGCAAATGGGCAAGCCTCTTAATGTGTGGCCCCTGTTCACCTAGCAGTAAATAGGTACGGGATGTAACTCGAGGGGTTGTGGCCTCGCTTTCCCGGTGTGTGTTGTGTGTTGATGTGGTTTCAGCCCTACCCGAAGATCGGTCTATGAGGTCTGAGCTCGCTCCGTAATGGGGAAGACTGGCTGGATGACCAGCAGACGACCGAGGTGAATTACACACCGCGTAGTGTAGTGGTTAGCACGCTCGACTCAAAATCGAGAGGCCCAGGTTCGAGTCCCGGTGCGGCGAGGCAAATGGGCAAGCCTCTTAATGTGTGGCCCCTGTTCACCTAGCAGTAAATAGGTACGGGATGTAACTCGAGGGGTTGTGGCCTCGCTTTCCCGGTGTGTGGAGTGTGTTGAGGTCTCACTCAGTCTTACCCGAAGATCGGTCTATGAGCTCTGAGCTCGCTCCGTAAGAGGGAAGACTGGCTGGGTGACCAGCAGACGACCTAGGTGAATTACACACACACACACACACACACACACACACACACACACACACACACACACACACGGCCCGGTAGCTCAGTGGTTAGAGCGCTGGCTTCACAAGCCAGATGACCGGGGTTCGATTCCCCGGCCGGGTGGAGATATTTGGGTGTGTCTCCTTTCACGTGTAGCCCCTGTTCACCTAGCAGTGAGTAGGTACGGGATGTAAATCGAGGAGTTGTGACCTTGTTGTCCCGGTGGTCTCAGACCTATCCGAAGATTGGAAATAATGAGCTCTGAGCTCGTTCCGTAGGGTAACGTCTGGCTGTCTCGTCAGAGACTGCAGCAGATCAAACAGTGAATTACACACACACACACACACACACACACACACCGCGTAGTGTAGTGGTTAACACGTTCGGCTCACAACCGAGAAGGTCCGGGTTCGACTCCCGGGAAGCGGCTAGGCAAATGGGCAAGCCTCTTAAATGTATAGCTCTTGTTCATCTAGCAGTGAATAGGTACGGGATGTAACTCGAGGGGTTGTGGACTCGCTTTCCCGGTGTGTGGAGTGTGTTGTGGTCTCAGTCCTACCCGAAGATGAGCTCTGAGGTCGCTCAGTAATGGGAAGGCTGGCTGGGTTACCAGCAGATGACCGAGGTGAATTACACACACACACACACACACACACACACACACACACACACGCAAGTAATAATTTCATTGCCTTATTTCTCCTTCTCATTCTTGGTTTCCTTCTCTTCCGCATCCCAACCCTTCACATCTCTTTTTAAATGCATAATGCCCCTACTTAATCCTCATTATTGTGCTCTCGCGCTCTCTCTCTCTCTCTCTCTCTCTCTCTCTCTCTCTCTCTCTCTCTCTCTCTCTCTCTCCTTAAGTTATCTTGGTTTATGTTTCTCCCCTCTTTTTATCTCCATTGATCCTTCCTCTCCTTCCCACTACACAAACGAGAGCTTCCTGGGAGAGAGAGAGAGAGAGAGAGAGAGAGAGAGAGAGAGAGAGAGAGAGAGAGAGAGAGAGAGAGAGAGAGAGAGAGAGAGAGAGAGTGAGTCAATTTACAATTTATTTCCCTCATAGTGAATTGCTACATGCTTTTTCCTGCCATTCTTTTACTCACACGTATATTTACCCTCGGCAAGCAAGATTATTTTAAGAATCTCTCTCTCTCTCTCTCTCTCTCTCTCTCTCTCTCTCTCTCTCTCTCTCTCTCTCTCTCTCTGGTTCCCCTTCCTTTATTGCCTTTATTCCACTGCAGGTAACTAATTCATTGTCCCCTTCTGGAGTCGTGTCCGCCTTGCCCCTTCGCTGGCCGGTCTCCGAACAGGCAATAATTTGGGGTTCGAACCGGCCCAGGCCAAAGATAAAGAATAGAAGAGGATTGGAAAACACTTTACTTTTCCTTCTCCCTCCGCTCCTCCACTCGGCTCCCTCCTGGTCTTACAGCATTTCCTTCCCTATTGTCCACTTTTGCTGGCAGGAAAACATGATAAGTGAATTAACTCATTATGTGGCTTTACCTTATTATCATTTCTTTATCTGATCTTAATTGGTTTCTTTCACATTAATTTCTATGCAAAGAAGCGTACATTTTTTTCTTTAAAGTTGTTTTGTCTCTCTCTTTTTTCTGTTTTTAATTCCATGATTACTCAACTACTTTTTACAAGGGTATCCCCTTAGCGTCAGCTTTAGAATATCTTGTCTTTTTGTCGGCAGTTCTTAGTCCTCCCACTTTCCCTACTTATCCTCCTCCTCTTCTGTCTAAAGCGTCCTCTCCTCCAGCCACCCTCATTTCTTCGTTAAGCCCTCCCACTTCAAAGGCCCTCAAATAGCCTCTCTTAATCCTACTGCTGTTTCTCCCCATGTCACTCCCCCCAGCCCTTCTCCGGAACTAGTCTTCATCCCCTGACCACACCACCGCCTCAAGTCACTCAAGACTCCTCAACGACTACTTATACTTTTTCCCTTTCAACTTTTTTTCATACTTGCATCAGGATGGCCACCGGACGACTCCTTTTTTCCTTCTCTTTGGCCCTTTAGTGTTTCATGTTCTGTAATGTTTTGCAAGATTTATTATGTATATGAATTCTTTCCTTGCATCGCCAATAAAGCTTCACATCAACTCCCATAGAGGGCCGGGATTGCTGTCACTGATATTCTTTACTTCTCATCAAATTGCAGTTTATTGTTGTACTGAATAATACCAGAAAAAAAACTGTTGTACACACGTGCATATCTATCTATCTATCTATCTATCTATCTATCTATCTATCTATCTATCTATCTATATATATATATATATATATATATATATATATATATATATATATATATATATATATATATATATATATATATATATATATATATATATATATCTTGCAGTAAGTTTTCGTTAATACTACCCTCATGAGATTATTGTGTATGAATTACTCAGCAGGTGAACCTTACAGAATCACATATATTATTACGTCACTATATCGCGCGGGTTCTTCTAATTATTAAGCTGCTCTGTTGTTTCGTTGGAGGATGTATGTATATATGTTTGTACGCTTTACTCTCACGCAAGGCTACCACGTGTGAGGGTGAGTCAGGAAAGTGTTTTATTTTTTTCATGTCAGGGAGTTGATTGTTAATTTGATATTTGATAACAGAAATTTCTAACTTTGCAATTTATAAAAAAAAACTGAGTAGACGATGCCGGAATTTTTTTTTTCTCGTATTTTGTGTGGAAATGGAGTAGGTAGTTCTGATTATATATGTTTTTAAATAATTGATTTTGTATATTGCATGCGTGTGGTGGATACATGGGGTGAACACATAGGAGGCAGTAACCATGAAAGGAGACTGGGGACCATGAATCTGTGAAAGTAAAACCCGAGACTATTAGGGAAGGAAATATTAAGAAATGCTGTAATTGATTTCCCATTGTAACTATGTCCTGTGTTTATTACTGATTCATACATATACCTCGCCATATCGAAATACGGAGAGAGAGAGAGAGAGAGAGAGAGAGAGAGAGAGAGAGAGAGAGAGAGAGAGAGAGAGAGAGAGAGAGAGAGAGAGAGAGAGAGAGAGAGAGAGAGAGAGAGAGAGAGAGAGAGAGAGAGAGAGAGAGAGAGAGAGAGAGAGAGAGAGAGATTAACATTCAAGCATACAATTAGGCAAAGTTTTATTTTATGACACGCACGCACCCACACACACACACACACACACACACACACACACACACACACACACACACACACACACACACACACGTGGGAAATACACCAAGTAGCTGAACCGTGCAAGTTTAGCGGCAACATGGCTCCCGGGGAAACTCCACACACGAAAGGGGCAAGTCACTCTCCCACCATCCAACCAACACACACACACACACACACACACACACACACACACACACACACACACACACACACACACACACACACACACACACACATTCACACACACACGCACACCTCCAGGTCCTGCTTGACAACTAGTTCACAACACCTCAGCTAAGTTGGTGCTTTTCTTTGCTCGGTCAACAAGCGACGGAGCGCGAGGACAGAACAGCTGGAAGGCCCTACACTGCTGCCTGGCTGGGACCGTCAACTATACTACTTTTTTTTTTAATCTAGTAACCTCTGTGCGAGCATAGTGCTTTAATATAGTGATAGTGGTGGCTGTTATTGTTGTGAAGGTAGTGGTAAGAGGTGGTAGTGGAGGTGGTGGTGGTGGTGGTGGTGGTGGTGGTGGTGGTGGTGGTGGCAACAGCAGTAGTAGTCTTAGTAGTAGTAGTAGTAGTAGTAGTAGTAGTAGTAGTAGTGACAATATTGCAATAATGATGATAATAAATGAAGAATAATAAAAGAAATAATAACAACGGTTATAAAAATAAGTGATAATAATAATAATAAAATAACAACAACAACAACAACAACAACAACAATTAATAATAAGAAGAAGAAAAAAAAAAAAAAATACAAGAAAAAAGAAAAGCAAGATCAACAAGAATCACTAACAACAAACACAACCACCAAACGCACTAGTCATAAAACATGGCACCATAAAACACCACCGCTCTAAGACAAAACTTGACGGACGGGGAAGGATCGATCTGCTGACCACTTTCGCAACATCATATTGGAAGGAGAGAGGCAGGACTTGGCCGTGATCACATCGAGCCCAACAGCTAAAGGAAGTTGATGACAAGGCTCACGTCGGCAGCAAGATGGATGTGAGATGGTAAAAGCTTGCCTTGCCGCTGCAGATGAAGGCGAGGCTCGACTGACTGCATCCCGCGCTGACCTATTTCTGTTTCATCTTTAAACGCTGGCGAAAGGAAACAAGACACGCATTTCACAGTGTATCCTTTCTGGCACTATGCGGCAAATACTATCCAAAGTTTAATGGTAAAGTCGGGTCTCTCTCTCTCTCTCTCTCTCTCTCTCTCTCTCTCTCTCTCTCTCTCTCTCTCTCTCTCTCTCTCTCTCTATCTATCTATCTATCTATCTATCTATCTATCTATCTATCTATCTCTCTCTCTGCGCACACACACACACACACACACACACACACACACACACACACACACACACACACACACACGCACACGAAGAGCAAGGGGCGGCAAACAAAAACAAATACAACACGGAGGGAGAGGAATCAGCAGAGGGAATGTTGTTTAAATAAGGGAGAATGGGAGCGCAAGGCTTAAGGAAGATTAGACAGGTGAGGGACAGGCAAGTGTACGGGACGGAGGGGGCAGCAGGGGAGGCGAGGAGGCAAGGCACAAGAGCGGTGGGAAGGGGAAAATATGACTAAGAATATTACAGATAAAATTATATAACGTGCGAGGTAGGAACAAGGGCACACCCAGGTAAGGAGGAGGCTGAGTGCGCGACATGTCCGCCTTTAAATGTAGTGACACCTGGACGACGCTCATGGCAAAACATAGTGGCTGAATGTGAAATAAAGTTTGTTTATTGAATTTCTTAAAGGAAATGTTGAAAATGTTTGCTAAATATCAAAACACTATTGAAAATGCTTATTTGGGACTTTTAAAAGGAAAGATCCACATATTATATCCGTAGGCAAGTATACGTGAGGCAGTGTTTCGTCGTTTAAACCAAGATAGTTCATGTAGGCGCGCATCGTTGCACAAAATCTGTCAAATTCATGCCTCATTTTCCAATATATGTACTTTTTATTTATTTGTGAAATGGGGGCTATGGTAACATGCAAGAAAGTAAGGGGGAAAACTACCAACAGAAATCGTCAGTTCTAACATCAGAGAAGTCTGAAAACAAATCTGTATATATACTTTGAAAAGCAAACTGTAATCTCTATTCTGAAAGAGTATAACTCTTAGGAAGAGAAATAATACAAAAGTAAGTTATGGTGGTGAAGAGACGCTTGCAAATACTCCTGAAATGAGCAGAAGTGAATGTGACGTATTCTTGTCATATTGCAATAAACCCTTATGAGTTAACCTTCAGAAAATAAAGACTATAAAAATAAAGCAACACATTAATGAAAACATTACTTCTGTTAACACAGAATATTCATATAGCCAAACCTTCGTCTCTCCTCACGTAAGTGAGGAGAGACTACTGAGTAGGCAGTAGTCACCTGCCGCCCGGTGGAATACTCCAGGAGAGGTACTTACGGGGATGTAGGCAGTGCTGCAGACTGAGTGATTCCCCGTGTCCTCTCTTCCCGGTTCCCTTTGTGGTCTCATTTATACAATTGAGCAGCTGCAGCCTGCCCTCTAAAGACAACTTCTACTACTTCCTACACTACACTACAACACCTTACACTTTTACACTCTCTTCAAATCAAAATTTAATAATGGCTTCACCACGCCCTGCCTCGGAGTCCCCCTCTGGGGAGGGGACCATAAATGTCCCCAGGTCGGACTGCCCTCTGCTGTCGACCTTGGGTGTCTTGACACTTCATCTAATACTTTCACTATCAATTTCTGCAACATTCGTGGCCTTCGTTCTAATTTTCAATCTGTGGAACACCACCTCTCCTCTACTAAACCTCATCTTCTCTTCCTAACCGAAACACAGTTGTCTGTGACTACTGACAGCAGCCCCTTTTCTGTTCCCTCCTACTTGCTCTATCCTCATTTTCAATCCAAAGCTGGATGTTGCGCATACGTGCGTAACGACACCACTTGCTCTCGTGCCCACAATCTTGAATCTTCAGAATTTTCTACCATCTGGCTAAGACTTCAATGTCACTCTCTAACTAAATTCATCTGTGCTGTATACCTCTCACCTAATTCCTCTGACTATGTAAAATTCTTTGACTATTTGACTTCCAAGGTGGAGCACATCTTATCTCACTTTCCTTTTGCTGAGATCTCCATTTTAGGGATTTCAATGTTCACCACCAGCTTTGGCTTTCATCTTCTTTCACTGACCAACCTGGTGAACAAACCTTCAACTTTGCTATCCTTCATGACCTAGAGCAGCTAGTGAAGTTCCCTACCCGTATTCCTGACCGCCTTGGAGACACGCCCAACATTCTTGATCTTTTCCTAACCTCCAACCCTTCTGCTTACTCTGTTAAACTTTCCTCTCCGTTGGGCTCCTCCGACCACAATCTAATTTCCGTTACCAGTTCTATCACTCCAGTGCAGCCTCAGGACCCGCCTAAGCGGAGGTGCTTCTGGCATTTTAACTCTGCTAAGTGGGAGGAACTAAGGCAGTACTATTCTGATTTCCTTGGGATGATTATTGTTTTCATGTCAGAGATCCTTCTCTTTGTGCCGAGCGCATAACAGAGGTGATTATCTCTGGCATGGAGCTATACATTCCTCATACTTTCTCTAACCCTAAAGCTAAAAAGCCTTGGTTTAACTCTGCTTGTTCTCGTGCTGTCAATGATAGAGAGGCGGCTCACAAACGGTTCCGTAGCCATCCAACTGCTGAAACTCATGCCCTATATATTTCTGCCCGTAATCATGCCAAATCTATTCTCCAACTTACTAAAAACTCTTTCATCAATAGAAAATGTCAAAGTCTTTCCAATTCTAACTCCTCTCGAGATTTCTGGCATCTAGCCAATAATATCTCTAACAACTTTACTTCTTCGTCTTTCCCTCCTTTACTTCATCCAGATGGCTCTACAGCTGTCTCTTCTTTTCTAAAGCTGAACTCTTCGCTCAAACCTTTGCTACCAACTCAACTTTGGATGATTCTGGGCATATTCCTCCTACTCCTCCACCCTCTGACTACTTCATCCCTAAAATTAAAATTCTTTATAAAGACGTTTTCCTGGCCCTCTCTGGCCTTGATTCTCGGAAGGCTTACGGTCCGGATGGAGTCCCTCCTGTTGTTCTCAAAACTGTGCTTCCGAACTCGCTCACTGCCTGGTCAAACTCTTTCATCTGTGTCTCTCTACTTCTATTTATCCTTCTTGCTGGAAGTTTGCTCACATTCAACCTGTCCCTAAAAAGGTGACCACTCCAATCCTTCTAACTACCGCCCTATAGCTTTGATTTCCTGCCTTTCTAAAGCCTTTGAGTCTATCCTTAATAGGAAGATAATGAGGCATCTATCAGCTCACAACCTTCTCTCTGATTGCCAGTATGGTTTCCGTAAAGGCAGATCTACTGGTGATCTTCTTACTTTCCTAACTGAATCTTGGTCATCCTCTTTAGGGACTTCGGTGAAACCTTTGCTGTCGGCCTTGACATATCGAAAGCCTTCGATAGAGTCTGGCACAAATCTTTAATTTCTAAACTACCCTCCTACGGATTCTATCCTTCTCTCTGTACCTTCATCTCCAGTTTCCTTTCCGATCGTTCTATTGCTGCTGTAGTAGACGGTCACTGTTCTTCCCTAAAACTATCAACAGTGGTGTTCCACAGGGTTCTGTCCTATCACCCACTCTCTTTCTATTATTCATCAATGATCTCCTAAATCTGACTCAATGCCCTATCCACTCCTATGCTGATGATACCACCCTGCATTATTCAACAGCGTTCAACAGACGCCCAACCCAACAACAATTAAATGACTCAAGGCGAGATGCTATAGGACGCCTAACTTCTGATCTTTCACTTGTTTCTGATTGGGGCAGAGAAAACCTGGTTTTGTTCAATGCCTCAAAACTCAATTTCTACAACTATCTACTCGACATAACCTTCCAGACAACTATCCTCTCTTCTTCAATAACACTCAACTTCCCCTCTCCTCTACATTAAACACACTCGGTCTATCCTTCACTAAAAATCTAAACTGGAAATTTCACATCTCTACTCTTGCTAAATCAGCTTCCAAGAAGTTAGGTGTCCTATGGCGTCTTCGTCCATTTTTCTCTCCTCCCAGCTGCTTGCTCTGTACAAGGGCCTTATCCGCCCGTGTATGGAGTATGGCTCTCATGTCTGGGGGGGATCCACACACACAGCTTTACTAAACAAGGTGGAATCTAAAGCTTTTCGTCTTATCAACTCTTCTCCTCTAACTGACTGTCTTGATTCTTTAAGTCACCGCCGCAATGTTGCATCTTTATCTGTCTTCTACCGCTGTTTTCATGCTGTCTGCTCTTCTGAACTTGCTAACTGCATGCCTTCCCCTCCTGCGGCCTCGCTGCACAAGACTCTCTACTTCTTCTCATCCCTATTCTGTCCATCTTCCTAATGCAAGAGTTAACCAGTATCTTCACTCCTTCATTCCCTACACTGGTAAACTCTGGAACTCTCTACCTGTGTCTGTATTTCCACCTGCCTATGACTTAAACTCTTTCAAAAGAGGAGTGTCAAGACACCTCTTACGTTAACTGGACCCTCCTTTTAGATTTTTTTTTTTTTTCTCTCTACTCTTAACAGGGCCTGGCAACCAGCGGGATTTTTTTTTTCCAACACTTTGTTTGCCCTTGGCCAGTGCCCTTGTAATGTGAAAAAAAAAAAAAAAAAAAAAAAATAAGTTGCTCTAAAATGTCATCTCAAGTTCTACCCTAAGGGGTATTGCATTATTGGCAACTTGTAACACTGTGCTCTATATTCAGACTTGTGTAAGACGTTGCAGAGTGACACACTGCTCGTGGATCTTTTCTTGATGTCAAAGTTGAAATTATCTTAAAACATTATACAATAGCTTTCTGAGGAACTTAATTTGCAAAAGTATTAATGTTGAATAATTTCAGCGTAAATGTTCATATTCTTAGTTAAAAATCTTAAAATATAATCAACACCTAATCCAATTCCACTCTATCCTGTCCGGCAATGATGCTAGTTTATCCTTGCTTTGTTCTCTCCCACATTGTCCATCCCTGCCCAGCCCAGCATCACCCATCTTGCCCCAAGAGGCCTGGAAGGGAATAAATGCTGCGTCTGACAGGGAGAAAGAGTAAAGTTTGAGGAGAATTTGGTTTGCCGCAACTCTGGAGGCTGAAGCAACAGGTTGATCAGTGTGTGTGTGTGTGTGTGTGTGTGTGTGTGTGTGTGTGTGTGTGTGTGTGTGTGTGTGTGTGTGTGTGTGTTATTCACCGCGGTTTTCTGCTGGTCACCCAGCTAGACTTTCCCCTACAGAAAGAGCTCAGATCTCATGCTGACCGATCTTCGGGTAGGACTGAGACCACATCATACACCACACACACCGGGAAAGCGAGGCCGCAAATCCTCAAGTTACTTCCCGTACCTATTTACTGCTAGGTAAACAGAGGCAACACATTAAGAGGCTTGACCATTTGCCTATTCCGCTACCGGGACTCGAACCCGTGCCCTTTCGGTTGTGAGCCGAGCGGGCGAACCACTACACTACGCGGTGTGTGTGTGTGTGTGTGTGTGTGTGTGTGTGTGTGTGTGTGTGTGTGTGTGTGTGTGTGTGTGTGTGTGTGTGTTTGGAAGAAAACGTTAACTCAAGTGGATGAAAAAGGCATTGTTTTACAAAACGAACTGGATTTAACTTTAAGAAAGCATATATATATATATATATATATATATATATATATATATATATATATATATATATATATATATATATATATATATATATATATATATATATTATACAAACGGAATATAATTAAACCAAACAAAAATCTAACAGGAAACTGAACCCTGAACGAGAGAGAGAGAGAGAGAGAGAGAGAGAGAGAGAGAGAGAGAGAGAGAGAGAGAGAGAGAGAGAGAGAGAGAGAGAGAGAGAGAGAGAGAGAGAGAGAGAGAGAGAGAGAGAGGGTGGGGGAGAGAGAGAGAAGGGAAGGGGAAAAATACGAGGGGAAGACCCCAGAATAACCTGGTGACGGGAAACAAAGAGGAGACGGATGAGGTATTATGAGAAGGGGAGTGAAAGATGTCAGAGAGATAATTTGTTGCCGGACACAAAGGAAGGAGTAACAAGACACCTGAGGAACGCTGGAGGTGAACAAGACACCCTGAGTAACGCCATACCAGGACGAGACAAGGAAAGTGTAAAAGAAAGACGGAAAAAGGGTGACGTTTACAAAGGAAGAATCATAATCACTGAGATAAAAAATCATATTAATTTGCGAAACATAACACTCATCTCTTAGACACCGGAGAAGACCATGTAGACAGGTAAGTTGAGGGATCATGGGATAAAACTGACCAAAGATGAGGATTATATTGCGTATTTGGTGTAATAACAAACACGCAGTTTTGTTCTGGACATGAGCTGCAATGGGTCACCTCTGCAACAGCCTTGTTGAAGCTAACCACCTTACAATCTGGTAAATAGTTTGACTTGGCTATGAATTTTGCATTGATCTTTTTTTTGTATTAGTGATATCAGACAAAGGCAAATATAAACTAAACTAAACTAAACTTAAGTGAAATAAAATGAAGTATATGAATAAATAACTATAAGAAAACCACTCATAAACACGTTCCACCCACAATGATCGGAAGATTCGAGAAGAAAGGCTAGTTTATTTCCTGAGGTGGCTTGAATAAGAAATAAGTTTTGATTAATTTATAACTTTGTTATTTTAAATGTATAGATTAACTAACTGATCTAAGAAGCGGAAAAACCACCATTAACTTTCAATTGTGTGAGGTTACAATCCAAGAAAGAAAAAGCCATCATAAAGAAGTAACTATTTTTTACATTAACTCCTTCAATACTGGGACACATTTTTACCTTGTGTTTTGTGTACGATTAGACGATTTAATTGACATTAGCAAGGGTTTATGGAGGTCAGAAGATTAATGGCCAAAGTCTTCATTGTTTTAATCGCCCACATAAGGTTCTGAAGTTGCATAAACCAAATAGTACGCAAAATAAATGTCAAAACGCGTCATGGTACTGAAGGAATTCAGATGGAACAAAGGAGCAAAACAAAGAGTGTATCAGGAAGGTTTCGTTATTAAATTTCCACATTGTTGCTCACTAACACATTTTTCCTTCTTTGTAGAGGCCATTTGTTCCTTGCACAGAGACAAATATGGTACAACTTATTGCTAGGGAGGCCCTGACGTGACGGATGTGAATGAATAACTGAAAAATATATGAGGCGGGCAAAATATACTCCTAAGGCTAGATAACCAGATTTCATCATATATAGGATGTGTGTGTGTGTGTGTGTGTGTGTGTGTGTGTGTGTGTGTGTGTGTGTGTGTGTGTGTGTGTGTGTGTGTGTGTGTGTGTGTGCGTGTGTTTGTTTAAGATCAAGGGGGAAAGGAAAAAAAATAGTTAAAGGAATCCGTAGCGTGGAGAAAAACGAAATGAAGCGCACACACACACACACACACACACACACACACACACACACACACACACACACACACACACACACACACACACACACACACACACACACACACACACACACACACACACACACACACACACACACACACACACACACACACACACACACACACACACAGAAACTAACAAACGGATATGAACTGGTAGCATCTAATAGCTTTAAAAAAGATAATAACAATACATAAAAAAAAAGACTCAAGACAAGAAAAAAGTTACCATAGTAAGAAAAAGAGAGATCAAATGTTAAACAACAGACATAAATAAACAACATAAACAAAATAGCAAAAGAAAATAGATAAAAAGGTAATGCTAAGAATATCTGAGGAAAGGCTATACTTCATGCACTTTATCCACAAATGCGTGCCACTTTTCTTGGCCATTAGCGGAGTGATACTTACATTTGAGAACGTTGTGGCAAATAAACACTTGCCCGTGGTGACATCCTTGTCTCTTTCCCCTGACTTATGTCTGACACTTGTTTCCCATTTGTCATTGTTTCCGAGGGGGAAGAGGAGGAGGAGGAGGAGGAGGAGGAGGAGGAGGAGGAGGAGGAGGAGGAGGAGGAGGAGGAGGAGGAGGAGGAGGAGGAGGAGGAGGAGGAGGAGGGGGAGGATTTATCATTGTTTTCAAGGAGGAGGAGGAGTTTAATAGTTATAGAAAAAATGGGCCACAAAAGAGAGGTCAGAAAAGTGAAATCTCGACGGATATCTTAATAGGAATGAATGAATGAAATGAAAGATTGAAATGAATGAGGTATTCACCATTTTGTTAAGGCATGAAGGTCTAATCTCTATTAAAGAAATGCTGTTAACCTTGGGTTTGAGACAAAATATTTATCAAGACAGCGTTTAAAATTTCTCAACTATATTGCAGTCTATCAAGAATCGAAGAAGCAAATTTCAAAGATTAAATACACAATGGAAAAATAATCTTTTGGTTCATGAGTTGGAGGATTTCACAAGAGTTTTGCAAAAGTTTCACGTGTGCAATTTGAAAAATTTAACATGAAATATTTACTGCAATCCATGTTCTCAATGACTTTGATGATTTCAAACATTTGTTTTCAGTCGCCTCTTAGTCTCCCTTGAGTTATTAATGCAAATAAATCTAATTCTTAGAGAAGCTATTCGTATGATTTGTTTCTTAGACTTGGTATGATTTTCATTGCTCTACGCTAACTCGTTCTTATTCATCTGTCTTTCTGGTTATAGGGGCACTTTACTTGAATGCAATATTCCATGAGGGGACGAACCAGGATGATATATAGAGTGAGCATTCCATCTTTGGATCTATGTCCAAAAGATCTAGGATTAAGCCATTTATTTTATTTGCTTTCTCTATGACATCTGAACATTGCTGGCTAGGTTTTGCTATTGGATATTGTTACATCTAAATCAATTTTACTGTCTACACTTTTGAATTGGATACAATAATAAATATACTCTGCTTTTTCTTTTCGATACCCTATTTACAGCATTTTAAACTTGCTTTCATTAAAACTGCCAAACTTGTCCCTTCTCTAATAACTTGTTTTGGTCGTTCTGCATTTCTTTTACTTGTTCATTTGAGACTACGGTATTTGCTGCTTATGTGTTACCAGTAAACTTCGTTATTGTACCTGTAATACCCTTATCTAAGACGGAAGAGACCAAGTTCTAAGACTAAAGCGTGTGGTAACCCGCTGGTTAATCCATATGGATGTTATTTTTTTTTAATTCATTATTATTATCCTTTGTTTGCGGCTTTTCAACCAGGTTTTTATCCCCTCAGCACATCACCTTGAACACCGTGAGATTTTACTTTAATTAGCAAACGTTTGTGGGGTTCTTTGACAAAGGCCTTTTGAAAGTCAAGGTATAATTATATCTACCGCTTCACCTTCGTTATCCTGGTTCAGTATAACGAGTAAAATAAAAAAAAGTTGAAAGAAATAACAAACTTCTAAAACAGCAATTAAGGTAAGGTTTCAGTCCTGAAAACGACGTTAACTGCAAACTACTAGATGTCTTCAAACAAGAGCAAAAAAAAAAAAAAAAAAAAAAAAAAAAATCAACAAAAACATCAGCGTAAAGCAATGGCAATGACAACAACATATTGTAAATTGTAAAATAAAGGAAAATCTAAAAATTGAAAGAAAACGCCCATCAAGTAAAGAGGTCATGATAGTGATGACGCTTCTTCTCTTCATTTGTTACTCGTAAATGTTTGCTATGAAACTTTTTTTATTTTCCATGAAACTCAAACATAGCCCTGCACCTTTGAAAGATATCTTACACTTGTCCCACTACCTGATTATAATGACTATTTCTGAATAACTCTGCAGGAATCTGTTAGCTTACCATTTATGTTGTAAGCAAAACATGAACATCCGTTGTTGATCCAAATCACATTATAACTTAATGATCCACTATTAAGAGCAAAGGAACAACTGACTGAATGACTGCTATCAAACTACGGTATTCCAGGTACTGTCTCACTATTCTTTATTTTCAAATCCTTAAAATCATTTTCAAGCACGATGCCATAGAGTGCTGAAATGATCTTCTCTATTACGAATAATATTTGAATAAAAACACCAAAAATATTTTGTAAACCACGAAATGTGAGTATTCTATCTTTTCTTTTCATATTCACGTTTGATTCTTCGGATAACGGTTACATAGAACTCCTGCAGGGTTGAATACACCACCCATGGATACCGATTTTGAAAGCGATGTTTTGGAGAAGGAAGAGGAGGAGGAGTTGTTCGGTAGCCTCAGTAAATTGTTAGGTTCTGAGGAGGATTGGTAGGCGGCAGGTCACACAAGGGAACCGGCGGCGGCCTCCAGCAAACCCGGATATTATCGTGACTTGTCCCTCCCCTCCCCACCAGATCCTTCCCGGACACAGGCGCTTCCCACCACCATTGTCGGCATCGCCAAGCTCAAGACCACATTATTACGTGCTTGCCAGTCTATCAAAACGATTTCCTTCTTGTCTCTGAACCACAGAAGCTAAGACTGCTCTATGATTATGTTAAATAGTATATAAATTAGCATATCTTAATGGCATGTTTTTATCAGTTTTCTCCTTGACATTGATATCAGTTTTATCTTTAATACGTATGTATTCGCATAGCTAATTTGTAAAAGGAGTGAATAAGCGTTTCTCTGTTAGTGTGTGTGTGTGTGTGTGTGTGTGTGTGTGTGTGTGTGTGTGTGTGTGTGTGTGTGTGTGAGAGAGAGAGAGAGAGAGAGAGAGAGAGAGAGAGAGAGAGAGAGAGAGAGAGAGAGAGAGAGAGAGAGAGAGAGAGAGAGAGAGAGAGAGAGAGAGAGAGAGAGAGAGAGATTGTGATTATATAAGTAACAAAATTTAGACGTTGAAACTGCTTCTGGACTCCAGCAAAAGATAAAGCAGCATAATAATAACAATAATAATACCCGAGAAAAAAAAAAATGTCAGTAGCCTGTATCGCTTAACTTCACTTTCCCTCCACGTCTGCCAGCTCTCTTTCCAACGGGATCGGTAACGTTTAGTAAGAGGTAGTGCAGCAGACTCCCCTCCCAATAAACACACTGGCACCACCATGCTCAGACACAAAGTCTACCAATGAAAAAAACATTGAATGAAAACAATGAAGAGAAAAAAAATCAAGAGACTAAAAGATTCTGAGTTGAAAACATATGCAACACGATGACGCAAACACTCACTCGCCTTTCGCTCGCATTCATGTATCCCTCAGCTCTTCAAAAATCCCATCAATCATTATCTCACTTCTTGTGTTTTTGCAATATTTTTTGTGTCGTAAATGATAACTTAAAGACAACAGCGGTGTAGAAAACGTTCTTTTCCTTGATATCTTTTCACACTTCTCCCTCATCTCCTCAAAAAAGAAGGAAAAGAATAGTAGCTGCGGATTTTTACAATCATCACAGCTTCTTCTGATTTTTACTTATTGTTGTATCCTGAATCCTTGGATACCTATGTCTACATACACAACTGTATATACATTTCATACGTGCACAGCTGAGTGTAGTGTAACAGAATCTAAGAGGCAGCACGGAGACGGGTCACCAGAAACAGCCATAATACGATAAGACTGAGTATTCTGGAGGCGCAGGACGGCAGATTAATGTGCTATTTGCATTACGAGTTTACATAAGAGAGGCGCCACACTTGAGAGATATGAGAGGACCAAGAGTGGGAGGACGGAGAGGGAGGGAGAAACTCGAAGACCACGAGGAGGAAAGGGAGACAATGTTACCGGGGAGGAAAACCGAATGTGTCGAGTGATACAGGATGAAAGGGTCAACTAGAGAGAGAGAGAGAGAGAGAGAGAGAGAGAGAGAGAGAGAGAGAGAGAGAGAGAGAGAGAGAGAGAGAGAGAGAGAGAGAGAGAGAGAGAGAGATAACACAGACGGAAACAAACAAAAAAGGAGGGGCAGGTAGGCTTACACGAATTTAGACAAACATACACAGACAGGGATAAAAATAGTGAAGTCGGGGGTTAAACACATTCAGATAAAATCCTCGCTGGGCCGGGCCTGGCGTCTGCCTCAGGGAATTTGACGAAACTTTCAAGGGAGTAGTTTTCTTTCTTCTTGTTTCCCCCCTCCCCACCCAAGAAAAAAGGGGAAGAGTTTTTACATCAGTGATTTTTCTTCTCTGACAACATCCAAGTTTGTGTGTCTGGTAATGCTCTCTTCGATTATTAACTCACCAAGAAGAGTGAGTTGTTATCTCGGGACTTGTGCAGAGGCATGACATTCATGCCATGAGACACACAAGACTGAGACAAGAGGATGTTTCTGATTTCAAATGATTGTGATTGTTTTTCCTACTAATGTGGATGTTGTTTCCTCATCACACACACACACACACACACACACACACACTAATGTGTGTGTGTGTGTGTGTGTGTGTGTGTGTGTGTGTGTGTGTGTGTGAATGCGTGCGTGTTCGCGCGCGTTTGCGTGTGCGTGTCCGCGTGCGTGTGTGTGTGCGTGTGCGTGTCCTTGTCCCTGTCCGTGTATGTGAGTGCGAGTGAGGTCTAAGCCAACGTGCGCAATAGAAATCTATACAATGTTGCCAAGGAGTCCGTTTTGGGCAGCTTGCCAAATACCACATAGCGGCTGACCGACTGATTCAGTTAAACAAGTGGAACACTTGACCAAAAATACAGTGACTAATTTTACGAAAAAACGTCCAGATTTTTATGTTTATGGGAAAAAGAAACCACTAGTAACATATTTTCCAGAAAGAAACTAGATGTTTGTTTGCCGTGACGTCGTTAGGGGTTCACCAAACAGGGACCATTCTGAGCTTTGCTTTTATTGAGTCTGCCTGAGGTACAAACCAAGAAAATAGCCAGTCAGAAGTAGGTATGTCACGCAACACCTGAGTTTGGACGACACTAATGTGATAGAAACTCGTAGAGATGGCCTTGTGTTTGACTTAACGCTGTACATTCGTGGTTAGGAGTCATATTACATTTTGCTTTCCATTGTGTTTAACATTCGATCCCATCCGTTTATGCTCAAAGTATCTGACCCACAATTTTATTACAAAACCTGTGAGCTAATAGACTGCCTGCAGGTCAGAGAAATTACTATTAGAATCAAAAGCTAAACGTTGCGATGTAGAGTGTATGGTGTTATCTGATCTTTGTTCGTAGCTGTACCTTATTGTCCTTTATATATATATATATATATATATATATATATATATATATATATATATATATATATATATATATATACACGTCTTTTCTTTAACTATTTTTTGTTTTCATCATGTGTGTGTGTGTGTGTGTGTGTGTGTGTGTGTGTGTGTGTGTGTGTGTGTGTGTGTGTGTGTGTGTGTGTGTGTGTGTGTGTGTGTGTGTGTCTCTCTCTCTCTCTCTCTCTCTCTCTCTCTCTCTCTCTCTCTCTCTCTCTCTCTCTCTCTCTCTCTCTCTCTCTCTCTCTCTCTCTCTCTATATATATATATATATATATATATATATATATATATATATATATATATATATATATATATATATATATATATATATATATATATATATATATATATATATATATATATATATATATATATATATATATATATATATATATATAAATCACTGACACAAGGTTCATCACTTAAGCTACCCTCATTTGCATCAAATCACTGTTATAATATATCAACAAGTAAAAGAAAGATGCAGAATCACGCAGGTAGAAGAAAGAAAACTCCATGTAGAACACAATTTTGAAAAAAAAAAAAAAATCAAATATGTTCACTCAAACACGCAAAAATAAACACCAATACACATTCCTGAACACCTACGTGAACACACACACACACACACACACACACACCATACTATACCTGAACAACAAAACAGCAAAGTGGTTCACCTCAACCGCAGGTGAAGCATCGCCCAATTATCCAAACGTGCCATACATCCCGCCCCGCCGATTATTTTTCTCTTATGGACGAAAGAGTGAAGTGATCATAGGGATTTGTTATCCGCGACTGCTGGGTCAGGAGGCTTGCTTCCCTTCCGTCCCCTTTTTCCTCTCCGCTCCTGTCCCGGTCTCGCCCCTTCGCCCATCTCTCCAGCGCCCTCCTCCCAATCTGTCTCTGACACACAACAAACAAATTCGAGGATTATTCTCACTGCCACGCCAAATTCTCAAATAAAATAATTCCAGTGATACGGGAAACTGAGGTGATGAGTTCCTTGTGTTTGTTTTTCATCTGTCTTCTCTCTACCCGGAGTTTGACGTCTGGCTCTCTTGAATGTCCTGGAAAAACATGAAAAAAGAAAAAAAAAAGATATGATCAGAGAGAGAGAGAGAGAGAGAGAGAGAGAGAGAGAGAGAGAGAGAGAGAGAGAGAGAGGGAATGACGACAACGAAGATGCTAATAAAGATGAAAATTAGCAAGATGTACTAGTTCCACGCCAAAGTAAACATCTATAACAAATTAGATACAGATGAAAAATTACATACAAATATACTCTTTCATTACCCAGGTAACAACACAGAAGCCCTGCAGTGACGCTAATTCCCAGCACAGCATTTACCAAGTGCGACACACCTGCACGCATCTGACTAACACCTACTTCCAAATCCTCTCCCTGCCTCAGTCCGCCAGGTGACTAATGCTCTGCGCGAGATCCGATAACCTCTCTGCCCCCCACCCACAACCTTCCTAGCTCCCTCACCTGCCATCCCAGACCCCCATGCCTCCACCCACCAAACGCTCTGTCCAAGTAAGGAGCTGGTGGAGGGTGGAAGGATGGGGAGGAGGAGGAGAGAGCCTCTCTGATCAATATAAACTTGGAGGAAGAAATTGCTCCAGGGTGATGGGAGTTGGCGGTCGGAGGAAACCTTGAGAATGAAGAGACGGAGGAGGAAAAAAAAAAATGAAGGTTTGGAACGAAAACTGAAGAAGCAAAGAAGGAATGGGAGATGAGAAAAGAGGAAAGGAAGGAATACAATAGCGCGGAAGACTATGGGACGCAGTGAGAATGAAATTGTTGGAAATGAAGGGACGGAGGTGGGAAGATGAGAGAGAGAGAGAGAGAGAGAGAGAGAGAGAGAGAGAGAGAGAGAGAGAGAGAGAGAGAGAGAGAGAGAGAGAGAACCATAGCGTGGAAGGAAAGATGTAAGAAAGAAATAAAATAGGGTAGACTAATACTAAAAAAAATAAATGAAGTTCTCAAACAAAACTGGAAATGAAAAAGCGAGAGGTATCGATGATAAAATTCAAATTAGGCCTAGAAAAAAAAGAGATATAAATGAGGACGTATGAAATGAGAAAATAGACGAAATAATGAAATAAGGAAGCGGATTTTGAACACAGCAACAGAGAAATGAAATTATGAAAAAAAGAAAGAAAGGCGAGAAGAAAATAAACATCAAAGCTGAAAGCAAGATGAGGAAGAAAAAGTGAGATCTAAAAAATGCAAGGACCGAAAATTACTATTCACGGAAAGGAAGACTTGGAGATAGAGCGAAAGAGGAGCCAGAATACGAATAGCAAGAACAGAATAAAGGAGATGGAGGAGGAGGAGGAGGAGGAGGAGGAGGAGGAGGAGGAGGAGGAGGAGGAGGAGGAGGAGGAGGAGGGAAGAGGAGGAAGAAGAAGAGGAGGAACAAAGATGGGATGAGAAAAAAAAACCTGCACTGGACAAAAGCAGAATACATATTGATAAGGAATCTTCCATTAAAGAAAAAAAAATGTGAAATAAAAAACGAACGACAAATGAAATATGAGCCAAGTAAAGGAAAGGAAAACCCAGAAAAAAACGAAATGGAAGCACGAAGAAACAAGGAACTTCTGATAAATAAAAAAAAGAGGAAGAGAAAGAAAGAGGGAGAGGCAAAAGGTAAAGACACAAAAGAGAGAGAAGAAAAGAGGATAAGAGGAGACGCCTCTCACCCCGGCCTGTTGTTCCTCCGTCAATGCTCTTGGCAGGAAAATGGATATCTCATGGGACAGAGGAGGTGGAAGAGAATGAGGTGGAAGACGAGGAGAAGGAAGTTGGGGAAAGGAGGAGGAGGAGGAGGAGGAGGAGGAGGAGGAGGAGGAGGAGGAGGAGGAGGAGGAGGAGGAGGAGGAGGAGGAGGAGGAGGAGGAGGTGGTGGGAGAAAGAAGGAAGGTAGGGAGGAGGACAGGGATGGAGGAGGTCGAGGAAGAAGGCAGTGGGAGAAGGAGGAGAAGGGGAACAGAGGAGAAAAGAATAGGTGGTACTGGAAGAAGAGAACTGAATTACTGGTAATAACAAAGTAATGTATTTTTTCCATTATTGTTATTATTATTATTATTACAATATTCTAATCATTGTCAATAATAGTAACACTATCATCATTAATATTGCTACCATCATATCAACATCAACAACAATCGAGATGTTACTATTATCATTATCATCATTATTATCATTACTATTATTATCATCATTATTATTATAATTACTTTTGTTATTATTATTATTATTATTATTAGTAGTAGTAGTAGTATTATTATTATTATTATTATTATTACTATTATTATTATTATTAGTAGTAGTAGTAGTAGTAGTAGTAGTAGTAGTAGTAGTAGTAGTAGTAGTAGTAGTAGTAGTAGTAGTAGTAGTAGTAGTAGTAGTAGTAGTAGTAGTAAAATAACTAATAGGAGGAGGAGGAGGAGGAGGAGGAGGAGGAGGAATGAATAGAAGAATGGATCGAAGAACTGAATGAAAAAAAAAAAAAATATGGGAGAGAAGGAATATAGAGAGACGAGAAAGAAGAGAGGAGAGGGCAGGTGAGGGAAAAGTAAAGGATGGAGAGTGGGAGGGAAGAAAGAGGGGACAGCTGATGGAGGGGGAAAGGGTCAGGGGGAGAACGGAAGAAAAGAAATGGGAGTAATGAAATAAAACAGAGAAAAGAGGGGAGAAGAACAAAGAGAAAGTAACTGATATTGAGAGGAACAAGGCGGGCGAGAGGGACAGACGGATAGAGGGAGAGACGGACAAAATAGTCAAGAAAGAAGAAAAATGGGTAACAAAGAGAGAGAGAGAGAGAGAGAGAGAGAGAGAGAGAGAGAGTGTGTTTGGGGTGATGAGGGGAGGAGAGAATGGACGGATGTGGTGTTGTTTCACGTTTGCCTGCCTGACAGCTTGGCCTTTCTGCCCCTCATCTCACCGCTACAAAGTTCAAACTACCATACTTTCTTGACTTTCAACCCGACACCTTCTTGGTACAGTGGAACCACGTGCTTTGGGGTCCGAGGGGTCTCCAAGCGCACGTGTTCGAATCCTGTCCACGGTCCGAGTGTAAGTTGGGCTTCCTCACTCAGGGCAACAGTTTCCTATCGGGTGGGCTTTGAGATAGGTGATACCCTAAAAAGTACCTCCTTTAGCTCATAAATTCCCGTGAAAAAGCCGACATGGTATAAAAAAAAAAAAAAAAAAAAAAAAAATATATATATATATATATATATATATATATATATAAAGAAATCATCCCACTCCATCAATACTCATGTCAAAACTTTGAATGTGACATGTTTAGCCTTTCATGACGGGAATGGAACAAAGGATCGAAAATGAGAATGCTTTTAGTGTAATGAATCACCATGACTTTCACTAACATTTTACGTATCTCTTAAGAAGCTATTACCTATCTTAAGTGAACAGCAGTTGGTATATCTTCATTTCTAATGAACAGTTACGTCAGTCTAACAGGAATTAACAAGATCCATGCACTGGCTCCCAAAATCTGCTATATTAAGGCATTCACACCATCTCTTCACTCACATTAATATCTTTCAGAAACGCGGCTGATCTATCTTCATATAATTTCAGGCAACCAATGTCCAAAACGCTCTTATGCATCAGCTGCTATATTAAAACAATTTATGAGACCGTAAGAGTCGCTAGTCATTCCATTTGTTCCAATCAACTGAACGTAATTATGAAGATTCGCTTGTGATGGATTTATGTGATGGTACAGAGATATCTCCCAAAATTTTAGAAACACCATGGCTAATATCCTGTTCACTTATGCTACTTCATAGGTGCAGTAACATTCTGCTGGCCCATGGTGATGTGACGGTTTTCTGTGGTCATCGAGCATCAGTCCAAATCAGATATTTTATGTGGCTTGTAGAAGAAAACGTTTAAAAATTCTAACTTGTCTTCACTAATAACGCTGGAACACAGACAAAACTCGACGATGTGGATAGCCTTCTAACTAGATCACGCACAAGAATGAGGTTTCTTCCATAATCTTGGAAAAAAAAAAAAATCAGTGGCTCTAAGATACCAACTAACCAAATAAGCATACATTAGACAACACACAAGCTACAGCCTCAAAATAGTAATGAATGGGATCTTTCTCGACTTAACTGCCACTCCTTGAAATTAATTAAAGTTCACTTGTGCAACTATCGAATTGTTTGCTTTGTTAACATTATGTCCTTTGGATACAAAAGCCTTGAACTATTTTCAATGCTTTCTTATGTCCCTTTCAAATATAAAAAGATATTTCTATTTTCAAAAGAGAAACAAAACTCAGAATACGATTGAAATAACTGTAAAGAATGGAGGTGGAAATGAAAACAGAGGGGCACAACGAAAACAAGTAAGAGAAGAAAAGCATAGGTCGACCCCAGCAGGTGCGTCGCATTTACAACATTACGGTGGCGTGATCCCAGTGGCCCGCGCCCCGTCACTCACCTGGCCCACAAGCCTGACAGGGAAAAGTACGGCTTTTATTCCGGCGGCCGCTGAAAATGAACGACAGACTGACATGTAAATAAAATAGGGTGGAAAAATATTTGCCCGATGGAACGATTGATGTGGATAGTCTATAAAAACTAAACGGATGATGTGCTGCAGTTCGCTTAGCGATTTGAAAGGCAGCAGTGCGAGCTTTGGTTCTCTTAATTGAGAGACTTTAAGGAATGTGAGTCGGATGCCGATTCGCTTGGATTAAGGTGGCTTTTTATTTTTATTTTCCTGCTTCCAATTTTCAATTCTGCGCCCGCAAACTGCCAACATTAAGCCGCAGACGAGCATATGGAACCTCGGCAATAATAGATGAATGGTTATTGGATGCAAATCAAAGAGTCCGTGATGCAGGTGCTTCACCGCCAAAACCCGGAAGGCGGGAGGCAGACGTCACTACCGTTGAGGCCGAGCTAGGAGCACCGTTTCATTTTGTTCAAGGTTGTAAGCTTCCCCCTTTCCACCCTTCTCAAAAGACCCTCGCCTCTTCCCCTTCGTTATCCCTTTTTCCTAGCATCCCACAAAGCATTGCTCCTTTCCTCCCATCCCTTCCCTAAGGACTCCCGCCGGGCTCCCTTCCACTCCTATCCCCCCCATTTCTATCCCCCAGAAGACCATCACCCAAGCCCCCATCTTTTATGCTCTCCCATTCCCTTTCCCGCCTCTACCCTCCACTGGTCGCCATCAAACTCCCTCCCTCCCAGCCCTCCATTGCCCCGCAGGCCTGACCAGCTACCCGTCAGTTCCCGGTAGACGAAGCAACAAAACCTGTTACATTTCGCTCTCGTGGCCACTCGTGTTTTTGACAGGTATTTCAGCCATATCACGACTTTGTATTTTTTCGTTTTCTTTTTTTTCTCTCTTTTTACTCTCCGTGAAAAGTCACAAAAAAATAGTTTGGCAGAATAACCGAAGTGTAATTAACTTTTTATTGTTTATTTGTATACGAGGTAACGCTAGTTTGTGTGCGTTTATCACGTGAAGGATTAAGCGGTGGCACTTGTCTGCAGACCTTGAAGAGGAGGAGGAGGAGGAGGAGGAGGAGGAGGAGGAGGAGGAGGAGGAGGAGGAGGAGGAGGAGGAGGAGGAGGAGGAGGAGGAGGAGGAGGAGGAGAAGGAGAAGGAGAACAAGAAGAACAAGAACCAGAACAAGAACAAGAACAGGAGGAGGAGGAGGAGGAGGAGGAGGAGGAGGAGGAGGAGGAGGAGGAGGAGGAGGAGAAGAAGAAGAAGAAGAAGAAGAAGAAGAAGAAGAAGAAGAAGAAGAAGAAGAAGAAGAAGAAGAAGAAGAAGAAGAAGAAGAAGAAGAAGAAGAAGAAGAAGAAGAAGAAGAAGAAAGAAGGAACAGGAGGAGGAGGGAAGTAAAACAACAATGACGACGAAGGCAGAGGACGAAAATAAAATGTGTGTGTGTGTGTGTGTGTGTGTGTGTGTGTGTGTGTGTGTGTGTGTGTGTGTGTGTGTGTGTGTGTGTGTGTGTGTGTGTGTCAAGGTGCGGCTAAGCTAGAGAAGACCAGGAAGGACGTGGCGAGACGAGGAGAAGCGAGGTAGGGCGAGCTTAGGTGAGGGTTGGAGGGGCGCGAGTAAATATTAACGAAGGAAGTTGGAGCGGAGAAATATATGGTAATGGCCAGAGACGCCGACGGAGATCAAAGAGGTGGCGTGTCTCCCTCCACTCCTGAACCATCTTCGCCTTCCACGCCCCGGCCACCTTATCAGCCACCACCAGCCACCGCTTGCCACCGTCTGCCACCACTACCACCACCTTTCTTCCTCTCACCATGTCCTATTTCGCTTACTACTTAGAGTACACTGCTGACATGCCACCATATTCATTTTACTATGTGTTTTTTTTTTCTCTTTCCTACCCTTGTAACTACCACCCTTATCTTTTTTCCTCTCCACCACCAACACCATCTCCATTGTCTCTCTCCACATCACACCCACACAGCCTTTTCCATCCCATTTCACCATCATTACCTCGCTCTTTCCATTCCTTAATCATTAACTGCACATCTTCCCTACCCTTACCACCACCAACTGCCACCTGCATCCCTTCCCTTGCCTTCATCACCACCAGTTGCTCCATCCTTGTCCACTACCACCACCATCGCCACCACCACTCCTCCCCCTCACTACAAACAACAATAGTACAGAAAACACTCCTTACCGCCCCTTCGACAAACAGGCAAACAAAACACAACTGCTTCCAATCTCACCAGGAAAACATGACACAAAAATCATCTCAATCACTGATCCCATCTAAACAACGCACCACCACCACAGCCTCTGTCAGAAACAAGGTGGTGCTGCTGCCCTGTTTCCTCCCTTCTTCTCCCCTTCCCTCCCTTCTCCAAACTCAAAGCTTGAAGAGTAAACATGAATATAAGACTGAATGACAATACAACCAATCCTGCTCATCTAAATGAAACACACACACACACACACACACACACACACACACACACACACACACACACACACACACACACACACACACATACACACACGTAAACTATTTCCTTCTTAACAGACATATCTACATTATACATAGCATACTGCCCAGTGCCGAGAGAAATTGCACCTGTCATCTGAAGAATTATATACACCAAACATTTCTCTTCTCATCACTGGCACAACTCATTTTCATAGCAGACTTCAGCCACACGTAATTAAAAAATGCACCGGAGGTGATTAGGGTTTTTTTTCTCTCCCTTCCTTTCCTGCTTTTTTTTTTTGTGAGTAGTCTATCTATTCATTTTTTTTTTTTTTTTTTAAGGCTTGATCGCCCTTCCTCCCGAGCTGTACTACTGCCTGACGAAGATGCCTTTCAGCGATGATCCTCAGTAAACCTCACTAACTTCAATACAGCGGGTAACAGGTCGCCGTGCTGAATTTGCTATCTTCTTCAATTGCCACGATTCAATGAAAGAATTAGACACAAAGAGGATAATAAAAAAAAATGAAAAAAAAGGACGATTATTGTGAGATTGCATTAATCTGAAAGGAGCGAATATATGATTGGCCATCAATTACAGGAAAAGACTGAGTTATTTTTCATTATGCCATGGCGAAATGGAAAGAAATGGAGGAAAGAAGAATGAAAAAAGGAAGAGAATAAAGGACAAAAAACAAAGAAAAGTAAGATCATTGGAAAGTAAGAAGACTAAAATCAGGCCATCAAGAATTAAATATCAGAGGAAAAGCAATGTAGAGGATAGTCGGAAGAAAGGAACGACGGGGTAAAAAGGGGAGAAACAAAATACCTGTCATGCACAATGGATATCATGTAACTGAGGGAACGAGGTACAGAGGAGAAAAAAGGGAAGGAGGTTCCGGCGCAAGTGAACTCCTTCCTCATCAACAGGTGAATCTACCCTCGCCCTTAAACCGCGCGTGTCGCTATTTTTGCCTCATCACTAAATGAAGCCTCGGGTCCCAAGCATAGTAGCGAGGCTGGGAGGCGCACGGCAAGAGTTTCCAATAAATGTTAAAACTAAACTTTGGAGAGACCTGCCCGCCTTGCTCGGTACCGGAGCGAGGCGGCGGCAGGCAGTAAAATGTAACAACGGACCCACAGGAGGGCTGTAAAATAAGAGGCTTTGGTAGGCGGCGGATGATTGAGCCATTACGGCAAGCAGGACTGAGCCCCGCCTGCTCAAAATGGTCACCTCCCACCACATCGTGAGCTGCACTCCGCCAGCAATATTTTTCGAGTACTTCCTTTGTGGTAGAGTTAAAAAGAGCGCGTCCCTTAAAAATAAGACTAATTGATCAGACTTATATTGGTGGAAAGAGAGGACGCACCCCACCAGTCTCGCTTACCTTTTTACTTTATTTTTATTTCTTCTATTTTTTATTTTCATTCATACCCAACCTCTCTCCTCCCCTTCTCATCCGTCCCTCCTGCTGCACGACACAGTATTAGAATATTTTTAGATATTGAAAAAAGTTGCCATTTTCCATTACATTTCATCAGCTATTTTAGCCCCAAACTAATAACATTGACTTGGAAGTTCATCTCATATGCCCACAGCCTAATGGAAGCGGCAGCGTCAAATGCAAAAATAATTACCTTTAATTATTCATTCTTTGTAATATTTTATCTTTTTCCTTTTCAGCACGCTATATTTTCTTCAGGAGCAGCTACGTCCCGACAGCTACCTGGCCTTTAATCTGGAGGATGTTTGACCCGACGCGACCTCAGCTCCGCTACGTCTGTCACCGCACAAAAGCTTCCCGGCTCTCCATAAAGGTGTTCCCAACGCGTGTTCAATCACTTTAAGCGCCTGTGGCCATTAGGAAAATTGTCGCCTTTCACCGCGGCCTCCCGCGGCGTCTCCTGCTGATTTTTTAAAACCTCACAGTGACTCCTGGCGCTCGTTAGCCGCCCCTGGTGACCTCTTAGGTGGCAGGTAACTATACACTCTTTGAATCACCGCCACTAGCCACTAGCCTTCCCTGATGACTCCGCGCACGCCACCATCTGCACTTCCTCCACCACCATCTCCACCACTACCACCTCCAGCTCCACCACCAGAACTTCCACCACCACATTGATCCCTTCTATAAAGAGAGTGAACTTTAGTGTTTTCAATTGCTCTTGATTGCGTCTTCGTTCCAAGTGGTCCTCTTAATGTGCATCACACTGATTCCATACAAGTGGTGGTACTTTAACCTCACATATCTATGGTTATTATTCATGGTCATTTCCACTTTGATCTGTCAGCTGACCGTCAAACGTTATAAATTTCAGTTAATAATTTTGACCAATTACGACCAGTTTATATCAATAGTTGAAATATAGTCCAAAACAATCTATATTAACATATTCTAAAATATGGTGTCCCTCTGCAACTGAAGTTTACTGCATTTGAACACTGCGTGCGAGTCACCAGATAATAATGGCGTGCCCGTGGAGGAGGTGGGAGTAAAAGCAGGGAAAAAGCGGATCTGCAGCACGTGGTCTCGCTTGCCAACAACAGTAATAGGAGTTATCCATAACCGATAACGGTATCAGTGTTGATTACCGACCGATAGCAGAGGCCGTTAACGACCGTCAGGGATGGTTAATAGCGACGAGGGGGTGTAATGGCTGTTCCCTCCACGAATGAGCCAAAGCTACATAAAACGCATTTTTGTCCTACCACACCCGTCAAATTTCACAATGGCGTCCCCTTAATAGCCTTCATTTTAGCTCATGGAGCACACAGTTTACCATTCAATGATAATTATATTTACGCGTGCATTGAATCCAATTGGATTCCTATGTTGTGCTGTTTATTCAGTTCCTAACCCTTTTTTCCATCTCAACTCACCAGCTTTTGCTTGAAAAGTGTGTGTGTGTGTGTGTGTGTGTGTGTGTGTGTGTGTGTGTGTGTGTGTGTGTGTGTGTGTGTGTGTGTGTGTGCATAAAATATTTTTAACTGTTGAGGCGAGAAAAATATGGCGACAGCAAACTTTCGTAATTGTTTCATGCCTGAACAAAATTAGTTTGAGAAAATGAGTAAAAAGAATGAAAAAGAAAACATCAAATGCCGATAAAAACAAATTGGCACACTAAAAGACGCCAAGTACCATTTGTCTTCACCTACACTTACCATCTACACCAGAAAAGATAAAAAGGATAAAAAAAATAATAAGTTTGTACATGGAAAGAGTCTTCACGTAAATGATAAATCAAATTCGAAACAATCATCTTAATTAACAAAACTGAATTAATGACCACAGAAATCATAATATTGAACCTTGATTGGTAGTGAAACGTTATTTAATTTATTACATAGAAAAGTAATCTAGGGAAATCTTACAAATACACAATTAAGATAAATGCGCTAAAGAAGTTATACGTATCTTTTGTATAGAGTTATTTCAAAATTTTGATCTAAACTGATACAAACCTTTTTTTATTAAGATAAGAAGCTCTGAGAGTAAAATGGTTATATAGTACAACTGATTGATATTTACCTTTTCAGTGTTCCTTCTTTTACTCTTTTATATCTACTAATGAATTCATAAGCGACAACATTTGGAAGAGTAAACAATAAAATGGGTACCAAGGTGACTCACGTATACCTGAAATGTGTGTGTGTGTGTGTGTGTGTGTGTGTGTGTGTGTGTGTGTGTGTGTGTGTGTGTGTGTGTGTGTGTGTGTGTGTGTGTGTGTGTGTGTGTGTGTGTGTGTGTGTGTGTTAATCACGAGAAAACCAAAACGAGGTGACAATGATAATGAGAAAACATTCCATACAAATATTCTGAAGGCTGTTTTGAAAATTGGATTCGTAGCGGGTTGAAACATGAATTATGAACACTTGTAAGTAGTTTCGCAGATGTGAATATAATATAGAATGGATATAGCAACGTAAGTCGTCAAGATGGTTGTGAAAGAGAAGACTTATACTTGTGAAATTACAGAGTGAGTGAAGATGGATGCCTTCACACGGTACGGGCATGTCCACAGAACAGATGAAACAAAGTATTAAGACACCTCAAAAACTATACTGGCTGACTTTCCTGGTTACTCATCTGCACTTTTATGGGACGAAGGGTGAAAGGGTCAGGGAATAGCAGTATTATATTTTTTTTACAAGACTCTGGTCAGTCTCTCTGACGTGTAAGACAGTGATATTTGAGACAATGAAAACAGTGAGCCGGAAAAATAAATAAATAAAAACAATGCTGCTGTAAGAACTCAAAATATTTGGTAGGGTCGCCTGGGGGACATTTCTGTCACTTATCACTTCATTGCTGCATAGTGCTACAACCACATGGAACTGGCAGTCCGAGACAGTTTTGCTAATTTCTATTCGCATTTTCAATTATTTTTGTATAAATGAAATGTGCGGTGGGCATGTTTATCGTTGAAGTAAAAATATGTGTCTATACGAAAGGTAAAACAAAGATGCGCTGTATAAGTTAGTGAGTGGATAGCATCTAACGCCATCTTGCATTTTCTATTTTCTTTCAGACTTAATTCTCGTTTTATTTCAGTATGTAGTTTCATTATAATGGAAGATAAAGGTTTACCAAGCTTACTTAATATTAAGTAAGTGAATGTAGTTTTATATAGAAATACAACTTTAAAGTAATGAAGTTAATTCAATTAGAGGATAATTTGCATGATTTGTGTTTTTGTTGAATTCAGTTAATGGAGATGGCATTCAAGAATTGTTGATTTAAACTGAGTGAAAATTGGTGTGTTTATTTAAATAATATACTGGAACTGAAACTGGTGAAATAGCATCAGGTGATATACAACATAATAATAATAATAATAATAATAATAATAATAATAATAATAATAATAATAATAATGATAATAATAATAATAATAATAATAATAATAATAATAATAATAATAATAATAATAATAATAATAATAATAATAATAATAATAATAATAATAATAATAATAATAATAATAATAATAATAATAATAATAATAATAATAATAATAATAATAATAATAATAATAATAATAATAATAATAATAATAATAATAATAATAATAATAATAAGAAGAAGAAGAAGAAGAAGAAGAAGAAAAAAAACAACAACAACAACAACAACAACAACAAAAGCAAAATTACCTCTAGCAATAGCAATAGTCGGGATTCCAAACCAGTAATGAGATCAAGACGCAGGAAACTTCGGATAAGAATGATATCAATGAGGGAAGGAAAAGTCGGGACAAGGCGAGGGGACGTGACTGACACATGGTTCATAACAAACAGGACGAGCTTACTGGAGACGAGTAATGTGATTCCTTGTTAAAAGAAATCACTGCCTCTAGTCTAGTCTCTGTCTCTCTCTCTCTCTCTCTCTCTCTCTCTCTCTCTCTCTCTCTCTCTCTCTCTCTCTCTCTCTGAACAATGTCGAACAGAAGCACGAACTACAAAACTTAGAACATGATACGATACTGATGTGATTGATATTTTCTTTTTCTGTTCCTTATTATCTTCCTCAACCATTTTCTTTTTTCCTCTTGCCCCTGCCTCCTCTATTCCTCTTCCTTAAACTTGACTGTTTTTCTCTTTTTTCTTCTATTATTATTATTTCTTTGTTTCCAACTTTTACACCATCATCATCTGCAGTGTTTTTGTTATTCTCTCTTTTGGATACACACTTGCACACACACACACACACACACACACACACACACACACACACACACACACACACACACACACACACACACACACACCGTATATTATCATAATTATTATCATTATTATTATTATTATTACACACACACACACACACACACACACACACACACACACACACACACACACACATACACACGCTGTCTGGCTGTCTCGTCAGAGACTCCAGCAGATCAAACAGTGAAACACACGTGCGCGAGCACACGTTCCTTATACATTTTTGACATGATCTTATTATGTTTTAAGTCTCAATCTCTTTATACAATTCCTTGGAAATTTCCATCTTTTCTTTCATATTTTAACATTTCCTATTGCTATTCTCTCTCTCTCTCTCTCTCTCTCTCTCTCTCTCTCTCTCTCTCTCTCTCTCTCTCTCTCTCTCTCTCTCTCTCTCTCTCTCTCTCTGCTATTCCAATCCCCATTTTTATGACTTCAATCCCTCTCCCGTTTTCTTCCATCCATCCACAGCCTTTCTTTATCGCCCGTTCTTTGTCTTCTGTATTCTCTCTTCTGTTCCCCCTATATATTTTTTTTCCTATTCTTGTTTTCTTCGTTTCTCTGTTCGGCTCTCCTTATTTTGCTCTATACCCCACGGTACAACAAAGCCTTGTAGGATTACGCGCGCACGTGCACTCACGCACACACACACACACACACACACACACACACACACACACACACACACACACACACAAAAGGACTGACCAGACAAGCGCCTCCGGACTAGCCATTATTCACTTTTAAGAGCCGAGTCAAAAATGTCAGTTCATCAACAACTTTTTCCAATTAGATAGATGGCAAGTTCAACTTTTTAATTAACTAATCCAGTCCCGAGGGCGAATTAAAGTGGGATGAGCTAG
>NC_059297.1:9559410-9581910 GCF_017591435.1 Portunus trituberculatus
CTGCTTTAGAGTCTTTCTTTGGGTACTGCACTTTAAACCGCAAGTGGAAGGAAAGAGAATCGTTCCGAAACTGCAGCCGAGAACAAATTCATATTTCGAGCTGAAAAAGACGACACCCTTTCCGTGCAGCAGGTGAACGGGTGAATATTTATAAAGCACACAACGCTGCCAGCAAAGCTCAAGGTGCCTTCAGTTAGTTTGAATTCGACACAAGAGTTAAGAATTGTAAGTGTTAAATCTGATAATTTTTCATACGGATGTGAATGTTTTTTCCTGGCAAAATGTTACACAACAGTTCACTCACTCACCCCTTAAAGAAAAGAAAAGAAAAAAAAAAACTCCGAGAGCATCTTTTCTTATAATAGCGTCTTACACATCTATATAATATCAAACCATCTATTTTTTAGTTATTATATTTTTTATAAGCGTATCCCTATCTAAATATTTATCCAGTGATCAATGTTTTAAGAAGAGAGTTCACTAAATCGAATTATTATACTAAGGTGCCTGCAGTGAGTAGGGCACCACTTCTTTTTCACTTACATTTAGATGTCTACTTTCATATCGGAATTCCCCACGAAAAAGTCTTCTTAATATAGGCCACTGAATCGAGTATGAGAAAAGATCAGTACCTGTTTTACACTGTTTTGACAAAGCAGCGAATATCAATACCTTCCTTAACATGTCGTTCTATACATGTGGACAATGACAACTACCACAATAACCTCTATGATTGTTATAAAAAGCCACTAGGGGTTAAGGTCAACTAGCAAAAGGACGCAGCTTCATGTATTTCTTCTTCCCGGCCAAGATTTGTCATCTCAGCGGTCGTGTCAAATGTCAGTGACCTTTGAATTTCGTCTTTATTTTGACCACTGCTCTAAAATTGCTTCATACGTCACGGTGACGTTTTAATGGGAAAATGTGGATGTCGGTAATTATCACACCATTACTGGATATGAAGTGATGTGATGCTGATGATGACGGCGGCCATGATGGCAAGTATGGTGATGGTAACTATGATGCATGTGATCATAACGATGCATACCATGATGTTTGTGGCTAGGAAGACAGTGACAATAATATCTATCTATCTATCCATCCATCTATCTATCTATCTATCTATCTATCTATCTATATCTATATCTATATATATATATATATATATATATATATATATATATATATATATATATACACACACACACACACACACACACACACACACATGGGAGGCAGTGGCGTAGTGGATAAAGTGGTGTGTGTGGGATCGGGCAGTCGTCCATACGTTGGTTCGAATCTCACCACGTGCCTTCTTGAAACTTAACGTTGCCTACATGTCACCATGATACCCAGGTTCTAGGTGGAGATTTAATTGCCTTACACCATAAATGCGCTCGGGTGGTGATATAGGCCCTAATATGGGTCACACTATAAATAAAATTGCTTGCTCCGCTAATGGGTGGAAGGTGGAAAGCATTTCCTATATTCTTGAAGTAGACCTTCAGGCGCTATAAGCTATGGCATAGAATATATATATATATATATATATATATATATATATATATATATATATATATATATATATATATATATATATATATATATATATATATATATATATATATATATATATATATATATATATATATATATATATATATATATATATATATCAGAAAGAGGAAAATCAGTAACAGTACCTCCTGTAAGAAGGTTAAGGTCAAGAATAGAAAGGTTGGTGAATAAAAGGTGTAAGAGTAGGTAAGGAATAAGGAACTGCTAAACGGTGAAGCTGCACAAGTCGACAAAGAAATGGGTGATAATCACGTCTTGGGTTCCTGGGTCTCAAGAGTCAAGGGCTTCTGACAAGATGTCGTTGCCTCCTGACAAAGTCCTCCGATCTGGGAAAAACCGTGGAAAAATTAGGACGTAAAAAGAGGTCTAATAAGACAGGTGAAGGAGGAACAGTGGGGTTTGGTTGTAGTGGGTGGAAAGAAAATGTGACTTCCGTTAGTTCTGGTGTTAAAGGTGAGGCTTCTGGAGGGAGGGAGGGATTTTTGATGTACTGGTAGTGATGACGGTTAAGGAGAGTGTAAATGTGATTGTGATCGTGAAGACGAAAAATGTGGAGTTTTCTTCACAATCATAAAAGAGAAATGATATATGTAGTAGACGCTGAGCTAAAGTGATCTTTGTTCTGCACACACACACACACACACACACTATATATATATATATATATATATATATATATATATATATATATATATATATATATATATATATATATATATATATGTGTGTGTGTGTGTGTGTGTAATTCACCTCCTCCTCCTCAGTCGTCTGCTGCCAGCCAGTCTTCCTCATTACGGAGCGAGATCAGAGCTCATAGACCGATCTTCGGGTAGGACTGAGACCACATCAACACACAAGTACACACAGGGAAAGCGAGGCCACAACCCCTCGAGTTACATCCCGTACCTATTCACTGCTAGGTGAACAGGGGCACACATTAAGAGACTTGCCCATTTGCCTTACTGCTTACCGGGACTCGAACCCGGCCCTCTCGATTGTGAGTCGAGCGTGCTAACCACTACACTACGCGGTGTGTGTGTGTGTGTGTGTGTGCACACATAAATAGATACACACATACACACACACACACACACACACAAACACACACACACACACGCACGCACACACACACACACACACACACACACACACACACACACACACACACACACATATATATATATATATATATATATATATATATATATATATATATATATATATATACATGAGTATATATATTATTTACTTATTTGTTTTTTATTGTCCTGGCTTAGGGCGCCTATAGGTAACTTGAAGGGTATTGGAAGTGCTGTTAAGCTTCCATCCATTAGTGACTCAGGCAATTTTATTGATAGTGGTACCCACATCAGCGCCCATATCACCACCCAAGCGCATCTTTGGTGTAATCACTTAGAACCTGGGTACCATGGTTACATGTAGGTAACTTGAAACTATATTTATATACACACACACACACACATATATATATATATATATATATATATATATATATATATATATATATATATATATATATATATATATATATATATATATATATATATATATATATATATATATATACACACACACACACACACACACACACACACACGGCCCGGTAGCTCAGTGGTTAGAGCGCTGGCTTCACAAGCCAGATGACTGGGGTTCGATTCCCCGGCCGGGTGGAGATATTTGGGTGTGTCTCCTTTCACGTGTAGCCCCTGTTCACCTAGCAGTGAGTAGGTACGGGATGTAAATCGAGGAGTTGTGACCTTGTTGTCCCGGTGTGTGCTGTGTGCCTGGTCTCAGACCTATCCCAAGATCGGAAATAATGAGCTCTGAGCTCGTTCTGTAGGGTAACGTCTGGCTGTCTCGTCAGAGACTGCAGCAGATCAAACAGTGAATTACACACACACACACACACACACAATCCTTCTGCCGTATACTTTTAAATAAATATACATACTTGGAGGTCTTTAACCATTCATGTATTCTTTTATTTAATTTAAAAGTGTGAGGTGTGTCATGTTATGCCTACATTGATCAACTCGTTCATATCTGCAGTGCCACAGGTGTGATGACATATCGGATGCATACACGGATTTTTCTGTTGGCGAGTTAGATGTCCTGCAAATCTTGATAGACTTCCTAGAAGATCTATGACAATCTTTCGCGGGAGAGCAGACTTCAGTTGTGTGGGTCATGGTTTGCTGTGGAAGTTTAATTTCAGAGCGAGATATTATCGTGACTGCTGATCTCGCATCAACAACAAAGCTGAGTCTCGTCAGTCTGTGTGGTAGACTGCCATCAATAACGACGCTGCTATATGTACGTCATCCAGATGGTGCTGCTATAACAGGCAAATGAACCCTTGTTCTCTGATCCGCTGCCAATCTATTCATTCAAACATGTCAGCAAGGGGTACTTGATTTCCGATGATCAGATTGAAAATGTGTTGCAGAGCGCAATAGGGAGGAGCCATCATGTATCACAGCGAAGTTGCTTCGGTCGCGTCTTTTCTTGAGGGATGCAGATGTGCGGGTTCGTCTGCGCGCTTTGGAGGACTGCAGTTTATGACTTAAATTTTCCAATTTTTCGTCCAGCATTGGCTTACCAACCATATGATGTCCTTCCTAGTTTGTCTGTTGTCGTATGGCCACACTGAAGATTTCAAGAAAGTTAAACATTTCATTCCCAAAGTCTGGACATCTGTGGTGCCGGTGAAAATGAGGCTGCGCAAGGACGATGATTCAATGCTCTTCCGTTAAGATGCCGTAATCAAACTGTCTAATCCTATCTGTTATAGGTATCTTTATATCTAAATGGCTGACTAATATGCTTAGGCAGGTTGTCGTGAAGAAAGAATTGGACTAACTCCTTGAATGCTAATCAGAACACGCAAAAGGAATAAGTTTTTATAACCACGTCGGAATTCACGGCCATGCCGAGGCCCAGATGGTTTAGTCCTTTCACAGGATCGGGCTAGAATGTGGAGAGTCACGTTCTAAAGTCTTTTAAGTTAGGACTAAGGAAAAGACGACGCTTTGAAGCCTGTGATGTTTCGGACTATAGAGGAGCGACACTTTGAGCCAGAAAGTTGACGATGGATGTGCTGTACTCAACAGCCACGGCGCCAACCAGACACTATTTATTACACGCATGTGGTTGCTCATCTGATAAGTTTCGCCCTATCATATCAACATTGCAGCTTTGTTTTACCTTCTGTTTTCAAGTGTCATCATCATCTTTGTGATACCTTTAGCCATTACTCTTATTGTATTTACCACAATTATTCATATTATGATGAATATCATCATCAACATACTAACTTAATTGCATTAATTATACCAGTAACATTAGGAGCAAGAAGAGTTGTAATAGTAACTATACCAGCATACAAAAAAATATTCTGAAGTGATTTTATATTCCCTATTGCTCCTAGTACACTCCTGTTCTGATATTTACATTTAATCTTGATATTCTTTCAATCTATCGTTCTACACCATTTCTATCAGATTAATTTTCCTGCCGTCAGTAGAAAGAAAAAATGAAAACAAGGTGGTATGCCTTATTATTTTTCCACTCTGTGATGATAAAATATCAAAGACAGTATAATAAAAAAAAAACTTGAGCAAACCTCAATTACCGTGTAAAGGAATGACATCACACTCATTCCACATTCATTTTCTGAAATTAGATACAAAAAAAAAAAAAAAAAAAAAAATCGCTCTTTCTGACGTGTTGTGTCGATCAATGGTAAATAAACACAAAGTTTGTTCACGAACTCTTGAGGAGGTGGAGGAGAAAGAGGAAGAAGAGGACCATGGGTAGGAAGAGGAGGAGGAGGAGGAGGAGGAGAAGATCTGAAATTTTCCTTATTTATGCAGTATAGTCATAAAAAAATAATAATTAAGAAAATGCATATCTTAAAGAGCAATCAAATCATAAATAAGAATGGCTGGAGAAATTTTTTTTTTTTAGTGTTATATATGGACAAAAATAGAAACTAGATTTGTGCACCATGTAATCACCTGAAAATGGTTTCTATCTGGAAATCCGACTTCATTCATTGACATGTCACTGTGTACACAAAATTAAAGATGCCACACACATTCCTGTCGCTTTTTTTCTAGTTACGGATTTCCCAACCTAACTAAAGGACTGTCACGTGTAGGACTTAGGGTTTCTTGAAGCTTCCCTTATTCTATCGTGTTACTTATTTATCCTAGCCTACTTATGGATTTTCATCTTCCAATTAGTGTTCATTCCTTCTGCTATCTTCACTCTCTCCCACTTCTATCACTTCTCCATCAAGCCTTTCTCTCTCCCACTTCTATCACTTCTCTATCAAGCCTCCCTCTCTCTCTCTCTCTCTCTCTCTCTCTCTCTCTCTCTCTCTCTCTCTCTCTCTCTCTCTCTCTCTCTCTCTCTCTCTCTCCAGCCTTCAGCAATCTTCCTTCGCCTCCAGCCTTATAACCCCCATTCCCTCCACTTTTCCTCCCAACTCATCTTTGCTCATTTCTCCTCAATCATGTCTCCTCTCTTATCTACCTTTCCTCTCGGAAATTTTTCTTAAACTCCCCTCATATTCTCTCTCTCTCTCTCTCTCTCTCCCCGCGTTGCATGTGTATCCTCGTATAATTATCAATGAAAGAAGGAAGTTGAACATACTGTCTTGCAACACAATTGGTGGCAGCGGTATCATGAGCGAGATTCTGCTTACAAGATGCACAGCACATAAACACCAAAACTATAAAAACAAAAATAAATATATTCATGTGAAAAAAAAAAAATCTATAAATGCTGCAAACTCTCTTGACAACACAGAAATATTACCCGGTCCATCCTATCCTTTCCTACTGTCCAGTACCTAAAAAAAAAATAAAATATGCTTTATACACATGACTATTAACACCATTCTCCTCCTTCCTCCCTCCTTTCTCTCTCTCTCTCTCTCTCTCTCTCTCTCTCTCTCTCTCTCTCTCTCTCTCTCTCTCTCTCTCTCTCTCTCTCTCTCTCTGGAACCACCCCACCGACGAACCAACCTATCACCACCAACACCTTGCACCGAAACACCATTCTCCGCCATCCACCACCATCACCAACACACGCCAACGCTGTCCCTTCTCCCCTCTCCCTTTCGAGCCACCGCCGACGTATCACAACAAGAGGGGCGGGAGGGAGGGAGTGAGGGTGGCTGGGGCTGGTGAGACGGCTCCGTGTGCATCGTCGGTCTGAGTTGTTGAGAACCATGTCAATATTTAATTTCCAATACGCCAGGTCGGCACGCTATCATACCGGTAGGAAGGAGGCGGCGGAGTCCCTTGACAGAAGCTTTCTAAATGGATCCCCAGCCCGTATATAAAACATTCACGCGTGTCTCCGTGAAGGTAACAAGAGAAGACAAGGAGTAGTAGTGGTAGTTTGATGGTGATGGTGCTGTAGGTGATGGTGGAAGAGAAGGGAAGAGAAGGTGTCAATAAAGAAGGAAAGACAGGAAGAGTAACAGCAGAGGAGGTTGTAATGAAGACAGTGGTGGCGAAGAAGGAAGAGAGAAGAGATGACTGTGATGAAGATAGTGCGGAAGAGAAGGAAAGGGAGGAGGAGGAGGTAGCAAGGTGAGGTGAGGGAGGTGCCGACAACATGCCAATCCTTACAGTGGAGTTGGTTCGACGTCTAAGTTGGTAAGATGGCGAGAGAGAGAGAGAGAGAGAGAGAGAGAGAGAGAGAGAGAGAGAGAGAGAGAGAGAGAGAGAGAGAGAGAGAGAGAGAGAGAGAGAGAGAGAATGTTCTTCGTCAAGGGACACCCAAAGTTACGTCATCACATCGAAATGGAGCTATCTTGGAGCTGATTCCCTGACATGAGGCGAAGGCGAAGGCGAAGACGATGGCGAAGACGGTGACGGTGACGGTGACGGTGGTGGTGGTGGTGGTAACTTCAGCTGTGAGTAAGAGTAAGGACGGCTAGACTATCGGGACAATATATTTATTATTTTAAACAGGAATACTAATAACCTGGTGATGTGAAAGGTACTCCTGAAACTTTACATAAAATTATCATTACCTTTCACAGTGTAACAATAAAGAATAAATAGATGGAAGACTATAAAAAGCAGATCAGGTGAGGATGGAAATAGAACAAGTTCTCGTCAATGATCTTCCCCACCAACACCACCACCACCACGGGCCTCATCAAAACCCCACTCCAGCCCCGCCATCACTACCGCTCTCACCCACACAAATTACGACACACGTGGGCTTTTTTCCCTCATAAAGCACGACAACGACAACACCGCCAGCACAATTACCACAGCAGTAACAGCAGTGGTAGCATGACCATTACTACAATCTCCCCCACGCCGCAACTGCAGTTTCATCTCCCCCACTCTCCCCAATGCTCTCTCTCTCTCTCTCTCTCTCTCTCTCTCTCTCTCTCTCTCTCTCTCTCAACAAAAGCACCCTCCTTTCCCCTCTCGACAATGTGTCAAGTCGGTCCTTCCTGCCAAGAGAGAGAGAGAGAGAGAGAGAGAGAGAGAGAGAGAGAGAGAGAGAGAGAGAGAGAGAGAGAGAGAGAGAGAGAGAGAGAGAGAGAGAGAGAGAGAGAGAGAGAGAGCGTTGCTGTTGGCATCGCTGTTGTTGTCATTTATGATGGTGGTGGTGGAGGTGGTGGTGGTGGTGGTGGTTCTGTAGTGAGGGTTGGAGGGAGGTGGTAACATGGGATGGAGGGTGAAGGGAAAGGTGGCCTCCCGAGGTAAGGTAGGGTAGGGGGAGGTTTCAAGTCAACAATGGGGAGTGTTCGGCGTGAATATGACCTCTGGGTGTATTCAGCGGGAGATAGAGGCCATAGAGGCGGATGCGCTCCACTGTCACTCACTTTGATGTGCCTGAAGCCGCCTACAAAGGGGGTCAGGATAGCTGATTTCTACTTTGTCAGCTGAAAATGCCACTCTGGTTTTCACTGACTCATGCTTAACTTTTTCCAACAGACATTTTTACCTAAGAGAAATATAAAAAACTTTTTATACCCCTATCTGTATCCAGGAACAGTCCAAATTTTGGCTCAGGTCACCTATACAGTTACAACTCTGTGAGAGGAATAAAAAATAAAAAGAAGAAAAGAAATAGGAGGGTGGAAACCCTGCTCCTGGTGGTGGTGGTGGTGGTGGTGGTGGTGGTGGTGCCCATCGGTATCCCAAGTAAAAGGACGATATGACAACTTCGTATATCCAGGTTTGGTCTTGCAAACACAGATTTGAACTTGAAAGAGCATCTTACTAAACATCTCTCTCTGTCTCAGGTATCAACTCCTAAACTCTGTTGTCAACCAAGAATGTTAATGGAACACTCATTAGCTTAATCAGTACAGTGTTTTACACTTAATCCTAAGGTTAAGAATTCGTAATCTAGTGCGAGTTGTCGCTCATGCATATCTGCAGCATGCAGTTTCAGTCATCTATACATAATTTCATTGTAAAAAGATGTGGAATTCGTGCCTCCTTACTCCCAACACATTGCAAAAATAGACCCCCTCCCCCCATACACACAAACAATCTCTCTCTCTCTCTCTCTCTCTCTCTCTCTCTCTCTCTCTCTCTCTCTCTCTCTCTCTCACACACACACACACACACACACACACACAGTTCAGACCAAGAGGAGAGATACAAGTGGGAAACTAGAGAGAAAAAAGTGACAAGAGCATCGAATTGACCTGGATATCGGGGATTCTTATCAGGCGCATATCGTTTCCACTGAACGCCATTCGGTTTTAATACCTCTCTCACCCTTCGCGTAAAGAGCAGCTTCAATATGCAGCATCAGGGACACTCAAGTAAGATACCTAGGACAAAAGTTTCAAGGCTGACTGATTAAATCTATATTTAATGGTAACACCTCCCTGCCACTTCGCCTACTTCATTCAACCGACCACACTCCAATTAGAAGAATAAATAAATAAAATAATACATACATACATACATACACACACACACACACACACACACACACACACACACACACACACACACACACACACACACACACACACACACACACACACACACACACACACATATATATATATATATATATATATATATATATATATATATATATATATATATATATATATATATATATATATAAGTAAAATTAGCTACTCGCGTTGTCAATATACGGTGAATAATAGTGTTTACAGAGTCTATTTTTGAAAAGCTGTTGGTTGCGTTAATGATAAAATATTAATCGAGTGAATATAAGGCTTTCCACGTCCAGATATATTTATTTTTAATCTTTATTCTATTCATCAGTTACGATGTTTGTTTTTGTCGTCAGCAATAACAGATTCACAGAGCAGTGAGATGAAGATGGGATGTAGGTAATTATCAAGGGGCAGCCTGGAAAACGAGGAGGCGAGTCACCAATGAGAGGAAGGATGTGCGATATCAAGCCGGGGACGCAAAAGAGGGAAAGAATAAAGAAGATAAAAGAAGAAAAAATAAGTTTCAAAGGAAAGGAAAGAGGACAGAAAGGGATGAATAGATACGAATAGGAAAAATAACATCGAAGGGAGGATATGAGGAAGGGACAGAAGAATGAAAATGAGAAAAAACAAAAACACCCTGATTGCCGAGGTCTAGAAGATAAAGACGGGAAGAGGCAGATGACGCCAGTAAAGGATACGTGATGATGGCGCTGACAATAATGAAAAAAAAAGCACAGTACGAATATCTAGAAGTAGTTTGTTGAGTAGTGGAACACAGAAGATATAGGAATAAATCTCCAACTGAGAATTAATGACAGGCCTGATATATACTTCGGTTAATTTTCGGTTCACTTTCGCCAAACGAAAACTGTCAGACTTTCAGATTTACTACTATTTTTTTTTCTGAACAGCAGAACGATGGGCTACCTTCAAATGCAGAAAACTGAATGATTTTTTTTTTTATTCGACATAGTCATCTTACCTGAAAAATATGATCCAATGAAAAAGTAATGTACGAAAACACAGTACCGTACATGTTGAAAAATAAAGTGAACAGATAACAACCATCTGGCACGTGCGACTAGGGTGACTGGATTCTCTCACCCTTGCTCCCCTCGACCACAAACGGCTTTTTAAATGTCCTCCAAGTGTGACAGGATCCAACCACATGGTTTCACGAAATAGTTACTCCATAGTGCCCGTGTTTCAATCTTAAGACTCCTCATGGTTACGGACGAATAACTTCGGTAAAATTACTGTATTACCCATGTTTTCTTGTGGTTAGTCTTAACTAGCCTTGAAACTGTTTCTTATCCCTTGAAATTCAAGAAGTGACTGTACTAGTAATACCTCTAGTTACTGTGTAGATGGTAGCCGAGAAACGGTGGTATAAACTGCTGTTGTATATAACATGAAAATACTGTGGTAAAAAATAGTACGAGTAATGACTGCTGCTTGCGACTGGTCCCTCACCAAGGAAGGGCGGACTAGACTACATTCGTACGCTTCTTAGGCTGGACACACTGACGCAGGTAGTAGTCATTACTATCGCACTTTGTACAGTATTTTCATATTAATATATAACAGCAGTTTACACCACCGTGTTTCCTTGACCAACACCTACACAATAACTTGACACATTACATGTACAAAATAGTGATAGTGTCGGGAAGGAGAGCTTAAGTTCTCCTTTTGCCCACGTGTCCTGGTACTGGACAGCTAGTTCAGTCTCTGTAACTACCTTGGCCGTTCTTCTAAACTAAACGCTACTGTTTAGTATGGTACCATGTCTAAGGTATCTTTTTCAGCTCTTATAAGGATCTCTCAAACTTTCTCTTTCCTGTCTGCCAGTCAGCTAAGCCGTAAGACTTCAAGCAGTGTTTCAATCATTCATGACGATTCTACAAGTTGTCATAGGCGCAATAGGACTCGTAACCCCTTGAGGAACATGCCGCGCTTCTATATTTATTCTGCTTACTATTTGGTGATTTTATACAGCTTCAGAAACTTATGTGTGATATTGAAATAGTGAAGACTGGCCATTAATCTTCTGACTTCCATAGACCCTTCCTAATGTCAATAAAATGGTCTAATTGTACACAAATCTCAAGGTAAAAATGTGTCCCAGTATTGAAGGGGTTAAGCCGTCACCGAAGCATTATGTATATATCTGTAGCTTTAAGGTGTGTTCCTATCTCCTTTCCTGTTTTTACAAGTGGCTTCCTGTTCATACGTTCCACGGCCGACCACACTCTACGAAGATTTTATTGCCACCATGTATGTTATAATATCTTTGAAGTGTAAAGATATTTTTGCAATTCATTTGGCGTAGAAGCTCCATATTCTCTTTATTTTAGGTATCCAGTGATGTCATAGTGCTTTCATGACCTGTGATTCACTATGGTGACATCACTGAATGATTTTATGATTGGCCGGTCTGTTTTTTTTTTCTGTTCTGACGTCACTGCCATGTGAGCGTTGTGATTCGCCAGTGTATACCCACTGTTGATTTTACTGTTGTGTGAGTCTTTCTATTGGCAATAATGCCTATTTACGTGACCTACACAAATAAGCACGTCTCTGCGATGTAAATTGCGTCCTTCCCAGTGTATTCACATTACCTATGTTTCGTATAGGCATGAGGGCATGCCTTAGAAGGATGATCAAGCGATGTAGGTGGATACTCCAATAAACTATATTCTTATCATTCCATTCTCTTTCGTGGCGCGGTCTTGCCTCGTGATCTGATTCCTCGCCTTGGACGCCCCTTGCTTCGACCATGTAGAGTGAGGTCAACCATCACCTTTATTCCTTAGCTGTTTTCATCACCCGCCTTGACAGCATAGGTCCAAGTGAGCTCAGGCATCCCGATCTGCCTCTCTTGCGTGATCTCAAGAGTGTGGTCAAGAGCATCACGCGGTGACTTTAGCCACTCATCCCAGTTTCCCTAGTTCTTGTGTCCAACTCGCAGGTGGACGTGAGTCCGTCTTGCGTGGCTTGGTTGGCAGACGCGTGGGAAGGAGCAGTCTTTACTCTTTGAAAAGTATTATATATGGCAACAGCTATATCTACGGTATGTCGTTTTCCTGGCACACCTTGGGCACCACCTCTATACAACACCTTAGAAGCAATTAAGAGTATAAGATTCTTAAGTTTGATCAACCACTGAAGACACAGACGGGATGTGAAATCTTGACATTTGCACGGAGAACTGAGATGATTTATGCTAACCAAGTCTGCATTTATTTTATCAAATGTGATGCAAAACAAGTAAACTAAAATCGGGTAAATATTTTTTCCATATTTGAAGAATAGCTTACATATTTCTTAATTTACGTAAAAAAAAAAAAAAAAATAAATAAATAAGATAAGTCCGCGAAATGAGGGTATATATCTTGTGACATTATGAAAAAAAAATACTAATCTGGTTCTACACACGTACGGATCACATAAGAGGAAAATCAATATATAACAACAATAGTACTTGACACAGTTCCATTTCCGAAAAACCACGTTAAAGTTACGTGATACAAATGCACGTATAAAATAAAGACATCTTCACATTCCCGCAGCTGCTTATGACACACCTAACCGCACAGCTGCCATGAGCAGGGTCCTTACCTCAGGATTACAAGACTTTTAACAGACAATCACACTTTCCTTGCCATAAAATAACACGAAAGAGCGAGGAGAGAGAGAAGAGGAATACGTACAGCGATGAAAAGAAATAGCCAATCTCTTCCTCAGCCAAAATACCCCGAGCAATCCCCTAGACACAATCGCTGCCGCTCCTTCATGGCCCATCAGATTAACCCGCCAAGACACGCATTGTGCTCAGATCCAATTTTCTCCAGCACTGATTGCGTCCTCCTCCTCCTCCCCTTAATGCAGGATAAACTGTAACCTGCATCTGATTCTTCCCCTCCCTCCTTACCTTCCCTTCGCCTTCCCACCCCTATTCCACCTCCGCTGCGCTCCACAACATTCAACCTCAACGCCAGCAGGAAGGTTGGCAGCCACTGATCATTTTACATGCCTTCACCTCCATTTCCAGTTGCATTTCTCACATGAACAATCCATCCATAGGAAAATAACTTGAAATAATCACTAATGGACATTAATACTTTGGATTAGAGTAAGTTATGCTGTGGGAATGTTTTTTTTTCGTTGGTAATATAATCTCAGCTGAAATTTACAAAGAGGACGCATAATGGGAGGAAGTTACCTGATTAATATTAAGTAAGTAACTATAGAAGGCTGTGGTTGATTTAAAATGGCAGCTTTAATGTTGATTCAATTTTCATTTGCTCAACAAGAAGTCTATGAGGAGCAATATGACTTACAAGAAATCAAGAAAAAGAAGTCATTCTCCTTTCCACTGATAGCTATATGTGAGGGCCAGAACTGTACAGCATAATCTACGAGTAGATGTGGTCTAACCAGCACTAACCATACACGTAAAGTCTACGAGGAAACATAATATTAACTTGTCAAGGATGTAAATATCATAATACTTCTGAATCAATGGGACAATATCACAAGTCTGAATTAATGGGACTGATAAACAGGTAAGAAAATAAAATCAACAGAAGTCACAGGCATAAATCAATTAATTTTCAAAGCATTTTAGCCTGTCAGTGAACTAACAGATTTTACTATTACTGAATCAATGAGAAAATAGCAAATATCTGATGTGATCAAGAGCAGAATCTGAACACAGTAAATAAAAAGTTTACCTACATTCAGCCTGTTCCTATAAAAAAGAGTGACAGTTCTAATTCCTCACACTACCGACCTATTGTTCTAATTGTCTCCATATCTAAAGTTTTTAATATTTCCCAAACTGGAAGATTCTTAAAAATATATCACCTTAAAATCTTCTATTTGATCACCAGTATGGCTTCCGTCAAGGCCACTGTTCTAGTGATCTGGCTTTTTTACTGGGTCATTGTCATCCTCTTTTAGAGAAATCGGTGAAACTTTTGCATTTGCCTTATACATATCAAATGTTTTTGATAGAGTCTGCCACAGAGCTCTGATTTCTGAAATACTCACCTATACTGCTTCTATCCATTTCTCTGCAGCTTCACTTCATGTTTTCTTTCTTACCATTTTATCGATGCTGTGATAGACAGTCATTGTTCTTCTCTAAGAGTGGTGTTCCTCAGGGGTATTTCTTGTCACCCACTTTTTTCCTATTATTTATCAATGTTCTTCGAAGCCAAACTTTTTGTCCATGACACTCCTACTCTGGTTATACCAGCCGACACTTTTCTACGTCTGTTCATAGAAAACTTAACCTTCATGAAACAAATAAATCCGGCAGTGAAGCCACAGAACATCTGAATTTCTGCTTTTCTAAATTTTTTGATTGGGGCAAAGCAAACTTAGTAATGTTCTATCCCTCAAAAACTCAATTTTTCCATCTATCAACTTGACACAATCTTCCAAACGACTATCCCCTGTTCTTCAATAACACTTAAATGTCTCCCTCTTCTTCATTAAACATCCACGGTGTATCTTTTACTTATAAGCAATAGTGGACTTTCGCATCTCATCTCTTGCTAAAACAGCATCTATGAAGTTAGGACTCGTCTCTACCATTCTTTTTCTCTCCGCCAAACTGCAAACTCTGTAAAGGCTCTTATTAATCTATGTATTGAATATGCTTCCTAGATATGGTGGTGATCTATTCATACTGTTCTTTTAGACAATATGGAATCGAAAGTTTTGTGTCTTAGCTACTTTTTTCCTCTGACTAAGTGACTTCAGCCTCTTTCCTACAACAGCAGTTTTCCATCTCTTGCTATTTTCTATCGCTATTTTCATGTCAATTGCTCTTCTGATCTTGCTAATTGCATGCTTCCTCTCTTGCCATGTCTTCGCTGTACAAAATTTTATTCTATATACCAGCCCTATTCTGTCCATCTCTCTAATGCAAGAATTAACCAGTATTCGTAGTCAGTAATCCTTTTCTCTGATAAACTATGGAATTACCTGCCAGCTACTGTGTTTCCACCTTCCAATGATTTACATTTATTTAAGAGGGAAATTCCAAGTTATTCATCTGTTAGTTTTGGCAAACTTTTTGATCCTGTACGGGTACCCTTACCTTGGGATTTCTTTTTTAATACACACACACACACACACACACACACACACACACACACACACACACACACACACACATATATATATATATATATATATATATATATATATATATATATATATATATATATATATATATATATATATATATATATATATATATATATATATATATATATATATATATATACATATATACATATATATGTATATATATATGTATATATATATACCCTGAAAAATCAAAGAGTGAATATCGAAAAATACTTTCATCAATTCCATGCTCTAAAAAAGATAGATGAAAAAACATGATATTTCTTTTTAGAGACGGATCGTGATCACTATTTCAACAAAGAATAACAAATGTGATATAAATGAATATATATATATATATATATATATATATATATATATATATATATATATATATATATATATATATATATATATATATATATATATATATATATATATATATATATATATATATATATATATATATATATATATATATATATATATATATATATATATATATATATATATATATATATATATATATATATATATATATATATATATATATATATATATATATATAGGCTGCAGCCTGCCCTCTAAAGACAACTTCTACTACTTCCTACACTACACTACAACACCTTACACTTTTACACTCTCTTCAAATCAAAATTTAATAATGGCTTCACCACGCCCTGCCTCGGAGTCCCCTCTGGGAGGGACCATAAATGTCCCCAGGTCGGACTGCCCCTCTGCTGTCGACCTTGGGTGTCTTGACACTTCATCTAATACTTTCACTATCAATTTCTGCAACATTCGTGGCCTTCGTTCTAATTTTCAATCTGTGGAACACCACCTCTCCTCTACTAAACCTCATCTTCTCTTCCTAACCGAAACACAGTTGTCTGTGACTACTGACAGCAGCCCTTTTCTGTTCCCTCCTACTTGCTCTATCCTCATTTTCAATCCAAAGCTGGATGTTGCGCATACGTGCGTAACGACACCACTTGCTCTCGTGCCCACAATCTTGAATCTTCAGAATTTTCTACCATCTGGCTAAGACTTCAATGTCACTCTCTAACTAAATTCATCTGTGCTGTATACCTCTCACCTAATTCCTCTGACTATGTAAAATTCTTTGACTATTTGACTTCCAAGGTGGAGCACATCTTATCTCACTTTCCTTTTGCTGAGATCTCCATTTTAGGGATTTCAATGTTCACCACCAGCTTTGGCTTTCATCTTCTTTCACTGACCAACCTGGTGAACAAACCTTCAACTTTGCTATCCTTCATGACCTAGAGCAGCTAGTGCAGTTCCCTACCCGTATTCCTGACCGCCTTGGAGACACGCCCAACATTCTTGATCTTTTCCTAACCTCCAACCCTTCTGCTTACTCTGTTAAACTTTCCTCTCCGTTGGGCTCCTCCGACCACAATCTAATTTCCGTTACCAGTTCTATCACTCCAGTGCAGCCTCAGGACCCGCCTAAGCGGAGGTGCTTCTGGCATTTTAACTCTGCTAAGTGGGAGGAACTAAGGCAGTACTATTCTGATTTCCTTGGGATGATTATTGTTTTCATGTCAGAGATCCTTCTCTTTGTGCCGAGCGCATAACAGAGGTGATTATCTCTGGCATGGAGCTATACATTCCTCATACTTTCTCTAACCCTAAAGCTAAAAAGCCTTGGTTTAACTCTGCTTGTTCTCGTGCTGTCAATGATAGAGAGGCGGCTCACAAACGGTTCCGTAGCCATCCAACTGCTGAAACTCATGCCCTATATATTTCTGCCCGTAATCATGCCAAATCTATTCTCCAACTTACTAAAACTCTTTCATCAATAGAAAATGTCAAAGTCTTTCCAATTCTAACTCCTCTCGAGATTTCTGGCATCTAGCCAATAATATCTCTAACAACTTTACTTCTTCGTCTTTCCCTCCTTTACTTCATCCAGATGGCTCTACAGCTGTCTCTTCTTTTCTAAAGCTGAACTCTTCGCTCAAACCTTTGCTACCAACTCAACTTTGGATGATTCTGGGCATATTCCTCCTACTCCTCCACCCTCTGACTACTTCATCCCTAAAATTAAAATTCTTTATAAAGACGTTTTCCTGGCCCTCTCTGGCCTTGATTCTCGGAAGGCTTACGGTCCGGATGGAGTCCCTCCTGTTGTTCTCAAAACTGTGCTTCCGAACTCGCTCACTGCCTGGTCAAACTCTTTCATCTGTGTCTCTCTACTTCTATTTATCCTTCTTGCTGGAAGTTTGCTCACATTCAACCTGTCCCTAAAAAGGTGACCACTCCAATCCTTCTAACTACCGCCCTATAGCTTTGATTTCCTGCCTTTCTAAAGCCTTTGAGTCTATCCTTAATAGGAAGATAATGAGGCATCTATCAGCTCACAACCTTCTCTCTGATTGCCAGTATGGTTTCCGTAAAGGCAGATCTACTGGTGATCTTCTTACTTTCCTAACTGAATCTTGGTCATCCTCTTTTAGGGACTTCGGTGAAACCTTTGCTGTCGGCCTTGACATATCGAAAGCCTTCGATAGAGTCTGGCACAAATCTTTAATTTCTAAACTACCCTCCTACGGATTCTATCCTTCTCTCTGTACCTTCATCTCCAGTTTCCTTTCCGATCGTTCTATTGCTGCTGTAGTAGACGGTCACTGTTCTTCCCTAAAACTATCAACAGTGGTGTTCCACAGGGTTCTGTCCTATCACCCACTCTCTTTCTATTATTCATCAATGATCTCCTAAATCTGACTCAATGCCCTATCCACTCCTATGCTGATGATACCACCCTGCATTATTCAACAGCGTTCAACAGACGCCCAACCCAACAACAATTAAATGACTCAAGGCGAGATGCTATAGGACGCCTAACTTCTGATCTTTCACTTGTTTCTGATTGGGGCAGAGAAAACCTGGTTTTGTTCAATGCCTCAAAAACTCAATTTCTACAACTATCTACTCGACATAACCTTCCAGACAACTATCCTCTCTTCTTCAATAACACTCAACTTCCCTCTCCTCTACATTAAACACACTCGGTCTATCCTTCACTAAAAATCTAAACTGGAAATTTCACATCTCTACTCTTGCTAAATCAGCTTCCAAGAAGTTAGGTGTCCTATGGCGTCTTCGTCCATTTTCTCTCCCTCCCAGCTGCTTGCTCTGTACAAGGGCCTTATCCGCCCGTGTATGGAGTATGGCTCTCATGTCTGGGGGATCCACACACAGCTTTACTAAACAAGGTGGAATCTAAAGCTTTTCGTCTTATCAACTCTTCTCCTCTAACTGACTGTCTTGATTCTTTAAGTCACCGCCGCAATGTTGCATCTTTATCTGTCTTCTACCGCTGTTTTCATGCTGTCTGCTCTTCTGAACTTGCTAACTGCATGCCTTCCCCTCCTGCGGCCTCGCTGCACAAGACTCTCTACTTCTTCTCATCCCTATTCTGTCCATCTTCCTAATGCAAGAGTTAACCAGTATCTTCACTCCTTCATTCCCTACACTGGTAAACTCTGGAACTCTCTACCTGTGTCTGTATTTCCACCTGCCTATGACTTAAACTCTTTCAAAAGAGGAGTGTCAAGACACCTCTTACGTTAACTGGACCCTCCTTTTAGATTTTTTGTTTTTCTCTTTCTACTTTCCTCTTAACAGGGCCTGGCAACCAGCGGGATTTTTTTTTTTTCCAACACTTTGTTTTCCCTTGGCCAGTGCCCTTGTAATGTAAGAAAAAAAAATATATATACACACACACACACACACACACACACACACACACACACACACACACACACACGCACACACACACAAGCTTATACAAATTTGCTAAATTCATTTGTATAAAACTATAGAATGTTCTGCCCTTAAGATTTTTTTTCTTTAATGTAAGGTTCATTTCCTGAATGCTTCCGTTACTACAGAAGCTTATGTTGGTTTTCCATTCATGAACCTTTTATAGTCATGTTTCTTTCGTTATTTCTTAAAACTATCGCGGAAATATATTTGTACCGTGCAATACAGCCGTTGTCGTTAACATATTTACAATTGCAATTGGATGTGAAATTCTGGAGAGAGAGAGAGAGAGAGAGAGAGAGAGAGAGAGAGAGAGAGAGAGAGAGAGAGAGAGAGAGAGAGAGAGAGAGAGAGAGAGAGAGAGAGAGAGAGAGAGAGAGAGAGAGAGAGAGAGGTTAGGTGCTTTTCTTCCAACCAAAACAACACTAAAGACAACGGCATAATAATCTTTTCCCCTTTTTTTATATCACTGAGAAGATAAAAAACAAAAACGTTATACCCTCAAACATCACACACACACACACACACACACACACACACACACACACACACACACACCGCGTAGTGTAGTGGTTAGCACGCTCGATTCACAATCGAGAGGGAGGGTTCGAGTCCCGGTAAGCGGCGAGGCAAATGGGCAAGCTTCTTAATGTGTGACCCCTGTTCACCTAGCAGTAAATAGGTACGGGATGTAACTCGAGGGGTTGTGGCCTCGCTTTCCCGGTGTGTGTTGTGTGTTGATGTGGTCTCAGTCCTTCCCGAAGATCAGTCTATGAGCTCTGAGCTCGCTCCGTAATGGGGAAGACTGGCTGGGTGACCAGCAGGCGACCGAGGTGAATTACACACACACACACACACACATTCTACTACTACTACTACTGCTACTACTACTACTACTACTACTACTACTACTACTACTAATAATAATAATAATAATAATAATAATAATAATAAAATAAACAAATTCCAGGTACTTCAAGCACTTTCATTTCGACCAAATTAGATAGAGCAAGCTAATTCAGAAATATATGAATAAACTAACATTGCATCAGCAACAAGTTTCCTAACAGTCAATATAGGGAGGCATCTTATAAAGGGAGGGAGGGAGCAGCAGTGTGGTGGTCGATAGCGGGTGGCCTCTAGAGACACCCTCAGAAGGCATAAGGTGCAATTAATAATGACGAACACGCCCGTCTCCAGACGCTCACAGGGCAAGGAGGATTGGGGAGCCTGCAGGGAAAGTTTTGAAAGGAATGATGGAGAGGGAGGACGCAGTGGAGAAAAGAGACAAGGTGGAGGATAAAGAGAGAAAAAATTGTGAAAGAAAATAATATGTGCAAGGAAAGGGAGCAGGAGAAAGATAAATGAAGAAAGATGAAAGGAAAGAAAAGAGGCAAAGGAGGGGAGAAATGAGTGGGTCCAAAATGGATATGCAGAGAAAATAATGGTCCAGAAGAAAGGAAAAACATCAAGCGACTGAGGAGTAAAGGGCACAGATGTGAACAGAAGCGTGTGAAAGGGTTAAGGTGAAAATTAAAAAAAGGAAAGACAGAGAATGGAGAGAGAAACACAAGAACATGAAATTATGGACACGGAAAGAAAGGAGCCACTCAGAGGGATAAAGGGGAGCTCCATTCGTTAATAACCTCTCTTCAAGTTATTTTCTGAAGATATTTATAATCCTCCTTTGTAGTTTACCCAAATATTTCGTGCTCATCTATTCCACTGCACTAACAATAAAAAGAAGTCGCTAGGCTAGATGAATAGCAGATAAATCTAAAGTAGAGAATGTCGATAAGTTCCTTTGTTCTGTATGAACGTCACCGCTATTGGTAATAATGATCGAAAAAAAAGTTGATGGATGTGTAAGGTAATCCTTAGTCCTCCTATTAAGGTTCTGAGTAACTATGATAAAATTTAAGAAATATGTAATGAAATAATGACACTGTCTTATTGCACAGGTGTTAACTGAGCTTCTGTATGAAGACTCTCTTCCCAAGTACCTATTCCTTGGCTCTCCTGCTGGAGCTTCCACTGAAAGACATCCACCACTGGTCGTCTTTTTTGTTCTTTGCACTTCGTCGTGTTGGCACAACAACGCAAAAGTCAAGCCAAAAATTATGCCCACTACGACTTTGTTTTTTAACATTTCTGCCAGCACCTCGTCTTTTTTGGATATGCTACAATTTGAGATGCAGGTTTTTAAGGATGCTACTTTTTTTTTCTACTTCTAGAGACAGATCAACAAGATCTCTACATCATCTGGAAAAATAATCTCGAGAACCAGCAAACCCTGTTTGTGGCCTTTCAAAATAGTCGTGGTTTGATAACGATGTTTTTTTTCTTTCTTTTTGTCATTGTCGTACTGCTGATGCTATCTTCGTAGTTTGATCTCCCACCACATTAACTCATGCAGTCAAATTATGCATAGGCCAACCTTCATTGCTCCCCAAGCAATGCCACACCATGCTCACCTCAATACTCATATACCTTAATAGCAACTAATTTGCCACCTCATGAAGCCCCGCAGCGATGACCTCATGTCTGCACCATCACGCGAGTAACATCCCACCGTTAAAAGTCAGCCCATCACTCGACACAGTGACCACTCCCCACAACACAATCTGCACACTCAACTCCACCCTCTCCCCCATACCGTTAACCACAGCATCCCTTCTATCAACTACACCATAACTCTTCTCCCACCACTAACACCACCACTACACCAGCACAAACACTACGGCTAGTACTACCACGTCCACCACAAGCTGTCAGCGAGGCCACCATAAAAAAGAACAATAGGTGGAGCCCCTCACTGCATCACCCGAGGCAATATTTCCAAACAACGACGAAGCAATATGCATGGATCACTTGTTTAATACACTGTACAAGATGTATTGCTCGGACCTGCATCCCACGCCCCTGAAATAATACACGTGACGGAGTGTTATGTATGCATGCAAATGTGGCCCCCTTGCAAGCTTCCCGCCCGGACCCTG
>NC_059297.1:9586910-9594410 GCF_017591435.1 Portunus trituberculatus
TGCTAAGGAGAGCAAAACTTTGTAATGCTCAGAATAATAGGAGACGAAGACGTTCCTCACACGATCAAATAGACCAATCACATTTTCGTCACGATCATCAGTATCAGGTGTATGGCAAACGAGGTCAACGCTACTCCGATACCAAGAGTGGCAATTGCTTGTGGAGGCATAGGACACGTGCCTACGATGACCCCATGAGCAACAGTCACGCTCACCATTACTCGAAAAGCAGACGCGCTCATCATCACTCCAAGGGAAGGGGGCGTGCTCAGCAAGACTACGTACCTGAAAAACATATTCGTCGCCATACCAAAAGCAGACGTGATTATAGCCATTCCAAATCTAAAATTGTTCATCGGTGATCAAAGGAAACTATGGCCATATGTTTTCATTTTACAAGCATATAGCAGAGGTTTTACTCATTCTTAAACATGTTCATTATTGACACTAAACATAGACGATGATGGATCTGTTTGCAGTATAGATCAGTTATTATCATAATACAATTAGTTGACTTTCAAAGTTTTAGTTATTTTTTTCCAAAACACGAAGGAACATTTGACAAGGTCTCTCTCTCTCTCTCTCTCTCTCTCTCTCTCTCTCTCTCTCTTTGTATTTATACCATGTGGGCTTTTCACGGAAATCTATGGGCTAAAGGGGATACTTGTTTAGGGTACCTCCTATCTCAAAGCCCATCCGCTAGGAAACCGTTGCCCTGAGTGAGGAAACCCAACCTACACTCAGACAGTGGACAGGATTCGAACCCATGCGCTTGGAGACCCCTCGGATCCCAAAGCACACATGGTTCCACTGTACTGTATATATATATATATATATATATATATATATATATATATATATATATATATATATATATATATATATATATATATATATATATATATATATATATATATATATATATATATATATATATATATATATATATATATATATATATATATATATATATATATATATATATATATATATATATATATATATATATATATATAACATGAGCTATTTGTATAGCATAATCATATGCTAAACAAGAAGAAGAAGAAGAAGAAGAAGAAGAAGAAGAAGAAAAAGGAAAGAAAAGAATACACACGCAATTATTGTTGAGGAGGTTCGAGTAAATATTTAACACTTCTATTTTGAGACACACGACACCTCTTGCTTGATACAAATTACTTTCTAATGAATTGGCTTACTCATACCCTGTACAGTATATTTCGACACGTACTCACCATTACAGGCAAACTTTACCACCCACAGCATTATTCCACCTCACCGTAGGCAACAGAATCAGACACCAGTATTAGAAGCATCAACAATAACCTTGAGTCCGCCTGATTGACTGCACCATCATGCCTCTCACATGCCTGACATAGTTTCGTGGAATCAATTAACAAAAATAGCACACAAAGCATGCAGGCAGTGTAATGCAAATGAAGGTAAATGCGTGGAATCAGATTGCATCTCTAAACAGTATACATTTAGATGACGCTTAATGGCACATTGATTCTGAATGAAATATGCCGTCATATAATATACGTCGCATTAAGAATAATAGTTCATATTTTGTATTAGCGTTGAATGTCCAGTTCTCTCTCTCTCTCTCTCTCTCTCTCTCTCTCTCTCTCTCTCTCTCTCTCTCTCTCTCTCTGGTTATTGAGTAGAACAAAAATGTTTGGAACTACACGTGGGGGGAAGGCCAGTGTAGGTAATTTTGGGAGGTGTGTGACTGGGTGGACAGGTGTGGTGGCGTTCGGCTGGGTGTGTGTGATTCGGTGGACAAGTGCGGGTAAATGGATATGAGTGCAGGCGTGCGGAAGCTCATGTGTGTGTGTGTGTGTGTGTGTGTGTGTGTGTGTGTGTGTGTGTGTGTGTGTGTGTGTGTGTGTGTGTGTGTGTGTGTGTGTGCATATGGATGTTTTCTATACTTGATAATATGTATGTATCCACCAGCCTGTATTTAATCATATACTCGTTCATACAATGGCGCACGCAAGCACATACTAACAACGATGAGCAACAAACCATAAATAACATGAAAATAGGGATGCTTTATATTAGAATTAAGTGACATACCTAGTTAGACAGAAAAAAAAAATATGACGCTTATCACCATAATTATATTAATTATGATGATAATAATAACAATAATAATGATAACAATAATAATAATAATAATAATAATAATAATAATAATAATAATAATAATAATAATAATATTATTATTATTATTATTATTATTATTACTGTTATTATTTTTATCATTATTATTATTATCTTTATTATTATTTTACTATTATTATTAATTTTGTTATTATTATTATTACTATTGTTATAATTATTATCATTATTATTATTATTATTATTATTATTATTATTATTATTATTACTATTATCATTATTATTATTATCATTACTATTATTATTATTATTATTATTATTATTATTATTATTATTATTGTTATCATTATTATCATTAATATAAAATTATTAATATCATTATTTTTAATATTTCCATTATCATTATTATCATCATCATTAGCATCATTTAATCTTTATGATTATTATTATTACCAGTGGTTAGGTTATTGTTTTTAGTAACTACAAGAAAAAGTAGTAGTAGCAGCAACAGCAGCAAGCAGCATCAACAGCAAGAACAACAGTAGTAACAGCAGCTATTATCAACACCATTACCATTATCTTTATTACAACTACTTTCATAATTGGTATTAATATCATCACCAACACCATCATTATTATCATCACCAGTCACCAGTACCAACAGCAGTCATCATCACATTACCATCCTCGTCATAGCAAAGGCAGCGAGGCCGAGCGTTGCGCAGGGACACAGCGATCCATATGCGGCCACATCAACATTATACGTGCCCGCACCTCCCTCTAATAAAATCAACACAATTTATTCACGGCCTGACTGTCAACCAGCCGCTGCCCCCAAAAAGACATAATGTTACAGACCTACATAAACATACATCAGATTGTGTACGTTCATATCGGGTTTGTTTGGGAGCAAGTTTTTTTTTACTTATTTATTTCAAAACCACAATGCACTGGTTTTCGGATGCACTTGTATTCTACGTATTAATATATTTCCAATTATTACACATTTACATCATTACACTCGGTAAAACTTGGCTAAAATATATATTATTTTTTTTTAATGGAAGAAAACTACTGAATTAAAGCAACAAAAAGACAGAAATAAGGTTCCATTAAGGTGCCAATCTGTAAAGAAAAAGACGCAGAGGGAGTGTTCAAATATGGAGGATGTGCAACTTGAAACATTCCTCTGAAAAGAAGGTCTTGAAAAATTTAAATGTACTCACTATAACACTATAGATGTTTTGTCAACAATGTCATTCTTCCTCGGTAGGATGTTAACGGTAGATTTTATGGAATATTTTGCCAGGTAAGGATTTCCAACTTCTTTACGTCTGACATAAATAATGTAACGCAGCATAGAACAGAAATACACGATTTTCCTGTTTGTTTTATTGAAATATTCAGCTTCCCAAGGAAAGCGTTCCCAGAATTTTATCAGAGAACCTTTTTTGTCGTCAATAACTTGGTACAAATATTATTGTCAGAGGACTGTAGGAAAAAAAGATGTGTAAAATAGTTGGCTTGTTATTTTTACTTACTTATTTTCTTTTTGGTTTTATGCCTCATTTATGTTAATATATAAAAGTAATCATGGCATCTATCAAGATTACTAAAAAGAAAATATCTATTTACAGTATTTATCGGTCAATCATTGTGCACCAAACCACCATGAAATCCTAGATACACAACAGGTCTAACCACGCTCGTTAGTTCTGGGGAAGAGATAATCAGCAATTATGAACAAGTATTTTTTAACGATCTTCATCCAGGAAAACATGCACGAAATGGCAGATAGTGAACAGATCTTTAGAGTAGAAGAGAGTGACAAATATTTCAATAACCAAAGATATAGTGGAGATGGAGATAGATAGACTAAAAAATTCTAGTCACCAGGTCGAAATGAAATATATCCCGGAGTACTTAAGGAATGCAAAAAGGTCATTAATAAAGCGTTAGTGTCTGTCTTTGGGAAATGACTAGACTGAGGAGAGGTACCGGTAATGTAGAGGCAAGCCAATATAGTACCTATCTTTAAGAAAAGAGATGAAATTAATCTAACGTCTGATTATAAACATGTCAGGTTAACATCAACTGAAGGTGAATTAAAGGAATCAATAATACCGAGGAACATAAGGAAAAATTTAAACAACCCCAACTTGACAGATCACTCACAGCATGGCTTTACGAAAGGAAAGTCTTGCTTAGAAACTTGTTGAGTTTTTATAGTAGAGTTTACAAGACAACAGATACTGGAGATAGTTATGATATCCTATACATAGATTTTGGTGAAGCGTTTGATAAATTACCAAATCAGAGGCCCTTGAGAAAGGTTAGGGTGCACGGGATAGAGGGAAAATTTTTAGAATGGATAAGGTCTTAACTAGGCGATGGGCAACATTTTTAATAATCGGTTCTCATTCCAAGCTGAGTCAAGTATAAATAATGGGGTGCCAGAGGGATCAGTTTCAGGGTCACTGTTATTCTTACTATATATTGATTTGGATAGTAGAATTACTATTGATATTAGTAAATTTGCGGGTGACACGAAGATAGGTAAATTAATTAGGTCAGATTAGGATGCCAATGCCTTGCAGGCAGACTTGGATAGGATGAACAAATGGAGAGACTGATGGTAAATGAAATTTAACATTAACAAATGGAAAGTAATGAGAGAAGGTAGAAGAAATCCACACAATAGGTGAGTACAAAATAAATAAATGAAAAAGATTTAGGAGTTAAAGTTAACTCTAATCATGGCTTAAGTAAACAACGCATAAAAACTAGAAATAAGACAGATAGGATAATAAGAGACAGAGGATAACATCAAAATTATATTTCACTATTGTCTTAACATTACAATTTCATTACCTTTATCTACTGTAATCTTTACCATGAAGAATTATGCAAATCAATCTTACGAGCTTATTTCTCCTTTCATGACGTATTAATTTTACTGATGAATTTTAGAGTTTAAGACCTTCATCTCCTTTGCTTGTAAAACCTTTCCAGCTCCATAGACTTACATGTCCGCAATTAATGAGATTTAAATATTCATCATTAGAATGTTTCATTAGATCAATGTTACACCCAAAACTCATCAAACTTGATGTAAAAAGCTTTAGTGATATTGTGTCTAGGAAAACCCTTCGAGATCCTGAACTATCTGAGAATATACAAGTTATTATCATCATCATCATCAATGACATCAGCGTTAGCCCATATGAGTTTATCGATGAGTTGTTAAGTTCTGTTGATGCAAGCGTTGCTCCAGGGTATATCGATCCAAGATGATGTTACCTCTAAATAGATTCAATTAAGTTTTTTTCCTTGCATTAATTAGTCCAGCTCACAATGCTACTTCTCAAAAAAAAAAAAAAAAAAAAAATCTGGAAGTAATAAAAGAAGCTTGTCAATTTAATTCCTGAGGAGCCTTGATAATTATCACTGAAAATATCCATGTGACCCACTTGCATATTTTATCTTATAGTTCCAGAGATGACTTGTGCTCCACGTACTGACGAGGATGATGTAAATGGCGTGTGATTATACTCAGTCACATGCAATGTTGTTTCAAAATATTATACCATAATCTTCACAATAAAGACCCCTCAATGTTCGATACCTCTCTATCTAGTGAACGAAGGTACAATATTTAGAACTTCACAAACAACACATTGGTTATCTCAGTAGTCATCTTACCCAATCTTCAGATGAAATGAGTGTCCATCATTATATATTTTAGTCATAACTTCATTTTCAATTACACACACACACACACACACACACACACACACACACACACACACACACACACACACACACACACACACACACACACACACACACATATATATATATATATATATATATATATATATATATATATATATATATATATATATATATATATATATATTTTTTTTTTTTTTTTTTTTTTTGCAGTTTAGTGGGTTTTTTTTTTGTTGCCCTTGGCACGTTTCCTCTTATGTATATATATATATATATATATATATATATATATATATATATATATATATATATATATATATATATATATATATATTACATAAGAGGAAACGTGCCAAGGGCAACAAAATATAGAAAAAGGCCCACTTAAACTGCAAGTTCTAAAAAATGGAAGGGAATTAACAAGAAGAGAGGGACAAATGTCTTGAAACATCCCTCTTAAAAGAAGTTAAGTTGTAGGAAGATGATAAAACAGAAGCAAACAGGGAGTTCCAGGGTTTATCAGAAAAAGGAATGAATGATTGAGAATAAAGGTTAACTCTTGTATTAGGGAACTGGACAGGATCGCGACGAGAAGAAAAGAACGCCTTGAGCAGCGAGACCGTTGGAGGAGGGGACGCATGCAATTAGCAAGATCAGCAAAGCAGTTACTATGAAAACAGCGATAAAAGATAGAAAAAGATGCAACATTTCTGCGGTGAGAAAGAGGCTGAAGACAATCAGTCAGAGAAGGGGAGTTGATGAGACGAAAAACTTTTGATTCCACCTAATCTAATAAAACTGTGAGAGTGAACGCCCTCCCCTCCACACCATGTGAATAGTATTCCATAGAAGAAAGGATAAAGTCCTTGTACAGAGTTAACAATTGGAGGTGAGAAAAACTGGCAGAGACGCCTCAGAACGCCTAACTTCAAAGAAACTGTTTTAGCAAGAGATGAAATGTGAAGTTTCTAGTTTAGATTAGAAGCAAAGGACAGACAGAGGATATTCAGTGTGAAAGAGGGAGATATTTGAGTGTCATTGAAAAAGAGGGGTTAGTTAGTTGTCTGGAAGGTTGTGTCGAGTTGATAGATGGAGGAATTGATATTTTGAGGCATTGAACAAATCCTAAAATTTCTCTGCCCCAGTCAGAAATTTTAGAAATATCAGAAGTCAGGCGTTCTGTGGCGTCCCTGAGTGATCTGTTGACGTACGGAAGGGATTTCGTCTCTGAAAGGACGTGGAAAAGATTAGGGTGGTATCATCAGCGTAAGAGTGGATAGGGCAAGATGTTTGGTTAAGAAGTTCATTAATGAAAAAAATGAGAGTGGGTGACAGGACAGAACCCTGAGGAACACCACTGTTAATAGATTTAGGAGAAGAACAGTGGCCGTCTACCAGAGCTGCAATAAAACGGTCGGAAAGGAAACTTGAAATAAAGTTGCAGAGAGAAGGATACAAACCGTAGGAGGGCAGTTTTGAAATCAGAGCTTTGTGGTAGACTATATCAAAAACTTTTGATATGTCTAACGCGATAGCAAAAGTTTCACCGAAATCTCTAAAAGAGGATGACAAAGACTCAGTAAGGATAGCGAGAAGATAACTAGTAGAACGACCTTGATGAAAGCC
>NC_059297.1:9601910-9604410 GCF_017591435.1 Portunus trituberculatus
GGTAATTAAGAAGACTCATCAAGACTGATAACTTGAGGTGAATGGAACAAATGAACGGTGCAAAAAGAAAGTCTCCATCATAAAGGGACTTGAAAATTCCACCAAGAAATGCTCTGAAACTGAAACAGAGGTTATAACGTAACAACAATAAGCTTAATGGTATTCCTAGGAGGTGAAGGTAACAACAAACACCTGGAAAGGCTGTGAAGTAAAGGCAAATGAAATGGTGGAGCGACATTGAGGAAAGTGGTGTGTCACAAGACTGAGAGTCATCACGCTGTTTTTTCTCTTGCTGAGTAATTGTTTGATATAGTTTATGTTCTCGAGACGAAAAAATAATCCACAGATTAAACAGACAGAGAGAGAGAGAGAGAGAGAGAGAGAGAGAGAGAGAGAGAGAGAGAGAGAGAGAGAGAGAGAGAGAGAGAGAGAGAGAGAGAGAGAGAGAGAGAGAGAGAGAGAGAGAGAGAGAGAGAGAGACGTGACAAAAGATTCACAACAAAAATGGAAATAAATCTTAAACAAAAGAAGAGAACACAAAGCGAGGTGAAAACAGGTGTGAAGAGCTGACATCACTAGTCAACAAAATATTGAACGGAAGAAGTGAGAGCACAAAGACGAGAAAGGAAGAGGTGGAGGCTACAGTGAGAGACAGACACAGGGAATGTAAACACAACATGGCTAATGAGATGATGAGAATGGCTTCTAAATTAAAAGAAAAGAAAACAAAAACAAAGGTGTGTGACGTACAAATAAGAACTGATGATGTATAGATAAGGAAGCATCAGTGCGTGCGAGTGAAACAATGGAAGAACTGTTGCAAAAATGAAAGCGATAAGATGTGCAGATAAGAACGAAAGAAGCAAAGGTCTTTCAGAAAGCTTTTCATTCCTTGCAGTAGTTTTTCGTGTACCTTCCTAATCTATATGTCCAAGGAAGCGTTTAAAAAGGCATCATATCATTTACTTTGTATGACATGTTTTGCAATGAAATGGTTATATATCATCTTATAACATTAACATATATAGAGTCTTAGAGAGAGAGAGAGAGAGAGAGAGAGAGAGAGAGAGAGAGAGAGAGAGAGAGAGAGAGAGAGAGAGTGTGTGTGTGTGTGTGTGTGTGTGTGTGTGTGTGTGTGTGTGTGTGTGTGTGTGTGTGTGTGTGTGTGTGTGTGTGTGTGTGTGTGTGTGTGTGTGTGTGTGTGTGTGTGTGTGTGTGTGTGTGTGTGTGTGTGTGTGTGAACGCATTCATTGGCAGCCTCAAGAGTCTCACGTTTGAAGGTATCCCATAGCTCTACTGGGTTCTCAAGGGTGTCGAGCACTCCAGACCGATTGGAGACTGTCACTGCATACTGCAGGGCACATGTCGAAGTCCTTTAGTTTCTCAAGATGAAACACAGTGTGGTCACATCTTAGAAACCTTCTGGACTGGACATGAAGCTTGACTGTAGCAACAACAAGCCTGTGATCAGTCGCAAAGAACACGGCACTCCAAAAAAACCTGCAGTTCTGAAGGATCTTCCAGTGAGTACTAACTAGGATACCCCTCCGGCATTGCTATACCAAGTCCAGAGGTGCAGCGCTGGTCTCTGATACTAAGAAACCGCAATTTTCAACCTTCTAGATCTTGCAAGATTCAGAAAAGAGTTGTTATCATTCCTGGTACCAGAACCATGGCTCTCTCAGTGCCAGTGATAGCATTAAAGTCACCGAAGGCAATAAGTGCATCACGACAGGGACGTTAATTCAACACAGAGCCGAGTTTGGCATAGAACATCTTCTTCTATTTAATTTCACACATCTCAGTAGGAGCGTATACTGCAACAACAGCCTTAGTCGCATTATATGCTCATAAACTGGAGTAACCTCTACAACGGACGGCTGCAGTCTGCGGGAGACGCCTATGGCTATCCCCCCTTGACATGGTGACCATTGCCCATGAAGGACCAATAGTAAGTAAAACCTTGCTACTGGTCTTGCCATTGCCAGGCCTTCGTGTCTCAGAGTCCCACCATATCCACTCTCAGCCTACTGAGCTCATCCGATAGATGAGGCAATCGTTGATCCTCTAAGAGGCTCAGGAAGTTCCAGGAGCCCACACATAGAACCCTTCGAAAGTTTACCCCAAGAATGGTCCGACGGGCAGGCGCCACGTCTGTAACCCCACTGGCACTCCCAAATAAAAAAAAAGGGTAAGGGGATCCTCCCGTCCCTCTAAGGACAGGGATATCACAGGCTTTCCCCTGCATCCACCTGTTACGGCCCGCCCGTAACATACTCCACTACCATCACCTCCTCCGCTTGTTACCTCGTTCGCCACCTCTCCGCCTCCCCTTCCACGTCACCGTCTCGTCAACCTTCCACGCCACCGTCTCATGAACCCTCCACGTCACCGTCTCATGAAGCCCTACTACTGTCCCGAAGTTGGATTCACGCGGCCCCATTCGACTCAACCGGAAGTGTTAAGCCAGCTCTTGGCTTTCTGGAAGTCAGTTGAGGTC
>NC_059297.1:9609410-9614410 GCF_017591435.1 Portunus trituberculatus
GAGGGACTCCATCCGGACCGTAAGCCTTCCGAGAATCAAGGCCAGAGAGGGCCAGGAAAACGTCTTTATAAAGAATTTTAATTTTAGGGATGAAGTAGTCAGAGGGTGGAGGAGTAGGAGGAATATGCCCAGAATCATCCAAAGTTGAGTTGGTAGCAAAGGTTTGAGCGAAGAGTTCAGCTTTAGAAAAGAAGAGACAGCTGTAGAGCCATCTGGATGAAGTAAAGGAGGGAAAGACGAAGAAGTAAAGTTGTTAGAGATATTATTGGCTAGATGCCAGAAATCTCGAGAGGAGTTAGAATTGGAAAGACTTTGACATTTTCTATTGATGAAAGAGTTTTTAGTAAGTTGGAGAATAGATTTGGCATGATTACGGGCAGAAATATATAGGGCATGAGTTTCAGCAGTTGGATGGCTACGGAACCGTTTGTGAGCCGCCTCTCTATCATTGACAGCACGAGAACAAGCAGAGTTAAACCAAGGCTTTTTAGCTTTAGGGTTAGAGAAAGTATGAGGAATGTATAGCTCCATGCCAGAGATAATCACCTCTGTTATGCGCTCGGCACAAAGAGAAGGATCTCTGACATGAAAACAATAATCATCCCAAGGAAATCAGAATAGTACTGCCTTAGTTCCTCCCACTTAGCAGAGTTAAAATGCCAGAAGCACCTCCGCTTAGGCGGGTCCTGAGGCTGCACTGGAGTGATAGAACTGGTAACGGAAATTAGATTGTGGTCGGAGGAGCCCAACGGAGAGGAAAGTTTAACAGAGTAAGCAGAAGGGTTGGAGGTTAGGAAAAGATCAAGAATGTTGGGCGTGTCTCCAAGGCGGTCAGGAATACGGGTAGGGAACTTCACTAGCTGCTCTAGGTCATGAAGGATAGCAAAGTTGAAGGTTTGTTCACCAGGTTGGTCAGTGAAAGAAGATGAAAGCCAAAGCTGGTGGTGAACATTGAAATCCCTAAAATGGAGATCTCAGCAAAAGGAAAGTGAGATAAGATGTGCTCCACCTTGGAAGTCAAATAGTCAAAGAATTTTACATAGTCAGAGGAATTAGGTGAGAGGTATACAGCACAGATGAATTTAGTTAGAGAGTGACATTGAAGTCTTAGCCAGATGGTAGAAAATTCTGAAGATTCAAGATTGTGGGCACGAGAGCAAGTGGTGTCGTTACGCACGTATGCGCAACATCCAGCTTTGGATTGAAAATGAGGATAGAGCAAGTAGGAGGGAACAGAAAAGGGGCTGCTGTCAGTAGTCACAGACAACTGTGTTTCAGTTAGGAAGAGAAGATGAGGTTTAGTAGAGGAGAGGTGGTGTTCCACAGATTGAAAATTAGAACGAAGGCCACGAATGTTGCAGAAATTGATAGTGAAAGTATTAGATGAAGTGTCAAGACACCCAAGGTCGACAGCAGAGGGGCAGTCCGACCTGGGGACATTTATGGTCCCCTCCCCAGAGGGGGACTCCGAGGCAGGGCGTGGTGAAGCCATTATTAAATTTTGATTTGAAGAGAGTGTAAAAGTGTAAGGTGTTGTAGTGTAGTGTAGGAAGTAGTAGAAGTTGTCTTTAGAGGGCAGGCTGCAGCTGCTCAATTGTATAAATGAGACCACAAAGGGAACCGGGAAGAGAGGACACGGGAATCACTCAGTCTGCAGCACTGCCTACATCCCCGTAAGTACCTCTCCTGGAGTATTCCACCGGGCGGCAGGTGACTACTGCCTATATATATATATATATATATATATATATATATATATATATATATATATATATATATATATATATATATATATATATATATATATATATATATATATATCAGATGATTTTAATAAGTACATATCATAGGTAAAAATTCATGTTGCGACAATTAAGATACATTTCTATTCCTAACACCACTCCATTTCTGCTTACCCATCCCAGTCCTTGTTTCTACATTTCTCATATCCCCACTCTATCTACTCTATCTAATACACCCTTCTCTCTCTCTCTCTCTCTCTCTCTCTCTCTTTGTATGTATGTATGTATGTATGTATGTATGTATGAGAGAGAGAGAGAGAGAGAGAGAGAGAGAGAGAGAGAGAGAGAGAGAGAGAGAGAGAGAGAGAGAGAGAGAGAGAGAGAGAGAGAGAGAGAGAGAGAGAGATTGACATAAAGAAACAATGGATTTCACTTACGACAGAATAAAAACTACAAGAACATGGAGTGCACAGTGTGTTTGCGGTGCAGGAGACCATCACGGGCAGGGCACTGAAACACGACACACTCCCATTCATCCCAAGCTTAGGGAACAAACTTGCAACAGCTAATTCTGGATTATTACACTGGCGCTACACTCTAATTACTACTACTACTACTACTACTAATATTCTCTCTCTCTCTCTCTCTCTCTCTCTCTCTCTCTCTCTCTCTCTCTCTCTCTCTCTCTCTCTCTCTCTCTCTCTCTCTCTCTCTCTCTCTCTCTCTCTCTCTCTCTCTCTCTCTCTCTCTCTCTCTCTCTCTTTACAAGTTTACACACACACACACACACACACACACACACACACACACACACACACACACACATATATATATATATATATATATATATATATATATATATATATATATATATATATATATATATATATATATATATGAAAAATAGAGATGAAATATAGCAAAAGATGCAATATTTCGGCGGTGAAAAAGAGGCTGAAGACAGTCAGTCAGGAAAGTGGGAGTTGATGAGAGGAAAAACTTTTTATTCCACCCTATCTAACAAAACTGTGTGAGTGTAACCCGTCCGAACAGAAGAGTACTCCATACAAGGGTGGATATGGCCCTTGTACAGAGTAAGCAGTTGGAGGGATAAGAAAAACTGGTGGAGACGCTTCAGAAAACCTAACTTCATAGAAACTGTTTTAGCAAGAGATGAGATGTGAAGTTTCCAATTTAGATTAAGAGTAAATAACAGACCGAGGATATTCAGTGTAGAAGACGGGGACAGCTGAGTGTCAATGAAGAAGAGGAGATAGTTTTCTGGAAGGTTGTGTCGAGTTGAGAGATGGAGGAATTTATGAGGCATTGAACACTACTAAGTTTTCTTTGTCCCAATCAGAAATCTTAGAAAGATCAGAAGTCAGGTGTTCTGTGGCGTTCTGCGTGATCTGTTAATTTTTTGAACGGTTGGTCGTCTCTGAAAAGACGTGGAAAATTGTAGGGTGGTATCATCAGCGTAGAAGAGAGGGCAAGAAGTTTGGTTAAGAAGATCATTAATGAATAATATAAAGAGGATGGATGACAGGAGAGAACCTTGAGGAACACCACTGTTAACAGATATAAGAGAAAAACAGTGGCCGTCTACCACGGCTGCAATAGAACAGTCGGAGAAGAAAATTGACATAATACAGCAGTCAAGACACCATGCAACCAACGCATCATGGCCTCACCCCTCCGCTTTGAGCAGCTCCACACTGATGTTACAGATGCCAGCTACCTTTCCACCCCTCAACTTTGCCACAGCCTCTTTGACATCATCAATGGAGGTGCAGTTTCGTGAATGGGTGGATCAGCATCCAACATCTGTAACCCAGTAGTTTGGAGCTGTTCGCTTCGAGGATCCACCGTGAACAACTGCTCAAAGTACTCAGTCCAGTGAGCCATCTGCCCATCTGCGTCCGTTACGAGGTGGCCATCTGCTGTTAGGATAGCGCTCGCCTGAGATGTAGACTTGGAGCGGAGTTTCTTCAGGACTCGATAAGCAGGTCGGAGGTCATTAGCATTTAAATGACACTCTACATTCTTAGCGAGACCTCTGACATACCTCTCCTTGTCTCTCCGCAGGAGAACTGTAGTCCTACGTGACAGAGTCCTGTACTAGTCGCGGTTCCCAGCAAGTCTGGCAGGGCAGCTCTCAATACTGTCCAGCGTACCGAGCCGCAGCAACTCCGTGACCTTGGGCGCTCCCGAACGCATTCCTTGGCAGCCTCAAGAGTCTCACGTTTGACAGTATCCCATAGCTCTACCGGGTCTTCGATGGTGTCCAGCACTCCAAACCGATTGGAGACTACCAATGCATACTCCTGGGCACATGTCAAGTCCTTCAGTTTCTCAAGACGAAACACAGTGTGGTCACATCTTGAAGGCTTTCTGGACTTGACATGCAGCTTGAGTGTAGCAACAATAAGCCTGTGATCAGTCGCAAAGAACTTGGCACTTCCAAAAACCGTGGAGTTCTGAAGTATCCTCGAATGAGTACTAACAATTCACCCAAATAAAAGTATTTCATTATGACTTACTTTTAATACGTTTAATGCTTTATTTTTGTGTGTGTGTCACTATCTAATCTCACTGCTTTTGACAGACAGTAATTTTGTGCTAAGAACAATTGTTTTAACCTCTCTTAAAAGACACATCATCTTAATGTTCTATAGAAGTCTTACACACTAAATATGTACCTTTATCAAGGGTTTTCTTCTTTCACACGCAGGTTCGTGACATGATTACTCTATATGTATATCACTGAGTCATTCTTTTCACAAGTTAAGGATATATTTTTCTTTCTAATTTACTCATTTAAAAAAAACGACTTTTATTTCTATAACATATCGTCAATTTTATTCTTCTCGTTCACAAGCACGCGTAGTTGATGTTAAGAAGCTTTTCGTTTCTTGTATAAACATTACTTCCTCTGTTGACTACCACTCTTTGTACATCTATAGAATACACAAAAAGTTCATAGCAAATTCTTTATAAGCCTTGATACGCCAAGACAACATAAATAAGACAACACATCCATCACAAACTGCATATATGTCCCTTGGACTGGATTATTCCTTCATCTTCATTGTTTGACATTCCTCATCCCTCTCCCACCACATGTCCTTTCACAACCCATATCTACTACTCCTGCATAGCTTGAGTCCAACCAAGTCCCATCACCAACACCTCATAACACCTATCACTGAAACCGCATCATTCCCCACTACGCATTCTATCGTTCCCCTCCTACTCTGC
>NC_059297.1:9619410-9639410 GCF_017591435.1 Portunus trituberculatus
GTGACCGTTGGCTTGCGGCTAGTGGGGTGAGGTGATCATATGCCGGACGCCCCAACGCTGCAAGAAGTCAGCAAATTCTTAGCTTGTGAACTGGGGTCCTCCATTAGTCCTGAGGCGTACGGGAACTCCTGAGCTTGCGAAGAACTTGCTAAACTGTCGAACGGTAGCAGCAGCGGTTGTGTCCCTGCCGCATGAGAAGAGAAGCAGCCATCCTGAGAACCTGTCTGCTATGACGAGAAAGGCCTTTCCAGCTACAGTGAAAAAGTCAGCAGATACAGATTCAAAAGGGCGGGTCGGACGGTCATCGTTGTGGTATTCCTTTTGTCGTTGGCTCGGGAGTAGAGTCTGGCAGGCGTCACAGGAAGTCACAACATTCTGTATGTCGGACTTTATGCCCGGCCAGAAGACTGTCTGTTTAGCACAGAGCCTGGTGGCTTCGACTCCCCGGTGGTTGTCATGCAGACGCGTGAGGACTGTCTTGCGGAGCGCTGCAGGTACAATAACACGTGGGCCGTAGAGTAAAATGTCACCGTCACAGTACAGTTCTTCCCGAAGTTTCCAGTATGGCAAGAGGATAGAATGGAGATCATACCTGTTGCGTGGGAATCCATGACGCACACATTCAAGAAGGCGTTGGTACATGTCATCGGATCGTGCTGTCTGCTACAGTTCCTCCATTTTCAGGTCAGTCAGAGTTTGCATGGCCCTGAGTGCGACGGCATGCGTCACAGAGCTGTCGGGATAGTGCGTCAGGTAAGCAGAGGGTCTTGCCTGGCCGCCATCGTGCTGTGAAGAGGTATGGTGACAACTTTTCCTTGAGGCGCTGAAGTTGTGGATTTTCCACAGCGTCAAGAGTGTAGTGGTTCAGTATAGGAATCAGTGGACGATGATCAGTGACATGTTCAAAGTGATGCAGACCTCGCAGGTAAAAACTGCATTTCTGCATTGCCCACACCGTTGCCAGCATTTCAAGTTCTTTTGTGGCATAACGCGTTTCTGTGTCTAATAGGAAGCGTGAACCACACTGAACGAGACGGGAAAGGCAACCGCCATGATCTTGCAAGAGGGCATAGCCAATACCATGGAGACAAGAGGCATCCGTCTGGAGAGTGGTGGGCAGGTGTGGGTCAAACATCACCAGCTGTTGTGGGCTGGCCAATGCTGCTTTCACACGATGAAAGGCAACGTCCTGATCAGTGGTCCACGTAAACGTGCGTCTTGGGCTCAGCAGTGGTCGAAGTGGCTGTGATGCTGCAGATATTTCAGACGAGAATTCGGCCAGCTGGTTAACAAGGCCAATGAAGGATCGAAGATCAGTAATATTAGCTGGAGTCGCAAAGTCGGTTATGGCACGAACTTTGTCAGGATCAGCGTTGATACCTTCCGATGATAGCACGAACCCACAAAATTTTACCCTTGGGCTCGGCGAGAACGAACTTGGCAGCATTAAGTGTAATGCCGTTCTGCCCACGCCTGGCAAGAATAATGTTAACACGATGGAGATGTGGTAAAAACTCACAATCGTGAACAAGAATATCATCCACTACCTATACGCAGTTAGGAACACCTTGTAGAGCCATGTCTCCTCTCAGACAGAAGGCGTCTCCCGTTGCTGCAAATCCCATAGGGCCACGTTAAGTATTTGAAGCGGCCATAGGGCGTAATAAATGTAGTGAGCACCTGGTCTTCCTCAGCCAGCTCAAGCTGCCAGTATCCCTGGAGGGCGTCTATTGTAGTGAAGTACTGAGCCTGAGGATCAACACTTCTGATGGCAGCAAATGGCGTTGGAGATGGGTGGGCGAGGCGAGAGACCTGCCTGTTGAGGTGAGAGAGGTCTGTAGTTATTCTGACCTCGCCATTGGGCTTCTGAACAGCAACAAGTGGGTGACACCAAGGTGACGGATCGTCCCCCTGCAGGTGCAATCATTCCCTGGGCTAGCATCGACTGCAGTTCCTGCTGGACGGCATCCCGGAAGGCGAGCGGTATTTGCCGGGGTGTGTAGATGGCGAATGGCCGCGCATTCTCTCGCAGGTGTATCCGCGGTGGTCCTTTCATAGGACGTAGTGGAGATGACTGCAAGTCCTCCTTTGTCATTAAGACATCACTGTACTCCCGCAAGAAAAACTCCTTGGCTTGTGCAGGGGTTTTGGTGTTGTCAAACGGATGTGCTAGGTCCATGGTTGGAGGTGAGAATGAGGCAGCATTGCCAGGTTACTCTTCCCTTTGTAGTGGATGAATGTTACGACGACAGGTGGAGACGTTGTAGAGTTGACGGTGCGCGGGAGGCAGAATGAACACGCCTCGCGCTGGTACCCTTGTGGCCTTGAGGGGTGAGGGCGGTCGTCGTAATCGTCTTCCCTGTCTGGATGGAGGGACTGCTTTTGTCCTTGGATTTAAGGCAGCACTGGTCATAATGTCCCTTGTTACCACACAGATGACACTTGAATTTCAATGCTGGGCATCGTGGTGTCTTGCTCCAGTGTCCCTTCTTACCACAGTTGCGACATAATGTTTGTGGCGGGCCATTGGTTCTTAGAATGCGAACGCGTACAGCTGTCACATTTGTCCTTGAGTGGTGCGGGTGACCTTGGTAAGTTGCTCGTTTTTTTTCCCGATTGTAGCGTGAAGTGGCGCAGACAGACTTTGGAGGGGAGACTATGGCAGAGGTGGTGCGCCTCGCCGCCTCGAAAGCGTAGCATTGATGTACGGTTTCATCGAGAGTCTTGGTGGCGATGGTACTGATCAATTCTCGTACGAGGTCTTGATCACACACGCCCATCAGCAAGCAACACCTGCTTCAGTTGTGTCTCCTCGCATTGTCTGTTAGCGCCCTTGCAGATGTCTACCGCCTCTGCAAGATTTTTCACTCTGACGAAGAAATCGTTAAAACACTCCCCTATCTGTTGTTTGCAACTGAACAAGTCTCTGCGTCGTAGAGCCTCGTTTGTTTGGGCCTTGACGTGTTGTTCAAGCGCATCTAACACCTGTTCAATCGGCCGCGTGTCGTCTGGAGTCACACGTAAGCGGTACTGCAGAATGTGCAGCACCTCAGGTGTCAGGCACATTCGTAACTGAATGTGTTGTTTGGGGAGGTCAAGATTCGCAAGGTCAGTGAAAGTGGCGTAGTCCTTCCATTGTCTCCTCCACGCCTTGTAGCCTGGGAAGGTAACATCAGACTGAAGCGGGGTGGGGATGGATGACTGCCTTTGTATTTGTAGGGTGTAGCATCCCAGCTGGGAGCGGCTGTGGAGATGGAGTGGGCGAGGTGGAGGGGGGGACGCTGCAGCAGGTTAGAGGGTGAGGCGCGACTGCTGTGCGGCAACTGCCAACAGCTGCTGAACGTTGTGATTCTCGCCGTTCATCATCCTTCCTACGTTCTTCTTCCTCACGGCGACGTTGTTCTTCCTCCTGACGTCGCTCAGCTGCCTTCTGGCGACGGTTGTCCTCCATGATTTGCAGTATTTGAAGTACATCAGGGTGAGGAGATTCTGATATGGTTGCCTGTTGCTGAATTTGTTGTGGTTTTCGCGCCCTTAGCATGCGTGTTTGCGTCACAGATATTTGGGCGGATCAACTCCTCGAACCCTCACTGTTGCAATAGTAGCATAACCAAAGGCACATATACGACCACAGGTGAGGCAGTGTGCTGTGGGAAGTGGTAGTTGTGCAAAATCTGTGGTGGAAACACGTGAGGCTATACTCCCGCCTTGAGGGAAGCAGTGGTGGGGGGGAAAGGTCTAACTCCCCTCGCTCGCTCGCCGCTCTCCACCCGGCAGTCGGCACTCGGCAGTGTGTCTCGACACTTCCAGCAGACGGGGTTAAGTATGGCAGAAGCTCCGGTTTCGCCAGGTTCGGAGGGGGACAATGGTATTCCTGATAGCGTCAAAAACCCTTCCTGGCACCGGAATAAACGCCACCACACTGCACTAGACACTGTAATCACTGCACAGGAAACACAGTAACACTGCACTATACCACGGGCACGTAACACACCACAGACGAAGACGAAAAGAGAGGCAAAACACTGAGAAAGCACTTATCACACGCCGGCTAAACTCGCTGCGCCATGTTGTGGGCCGTTCACTGCGCCATGTTGTGGGCCATGCAGATGGGATCTCAGAGCCCTATACAAGAATCCGCGTATGTTAGTGGATCTGTCAGTATCACAGGGCTTGAAGTAAAGTCCATGAGACAGTCAACACGTGTATTGTTCTTTAACCAGCTACAGGTGACAAAACAATCCTGGCTAACTCAGTGTGTGTGTCCTCTCCTCGGTCTGGGTGCAAACCTTCTGAGGATTGTGGGTAGGTGTGTAGGAGTGTAGATTATGTGTATTAGTATAGTGCTAAGTGTTTCCCTACCTTACTATCTAAGTAATATTCCTACATTCACCACCAGCCTTGGCTTTCATTTCCTTTCACTGACCATCCTGGTGATCTAGCCTTCAACTTTGCTATCCTCCATGACCTAGAGCAACTGGAGCAACACCATACTAGTATTCCTGACCGTCATAGAGAAACGCCCAACATTCTTGATCTCTTCCTCACCTCTAATCCTTCTGCTTATCCTGTCACCCTTTCATCTCCGTTGGGCTCCTCCAGTCACAATCTCATTTCTTATCTTGTCCTATTTCTCCAATCCCATCACAGGATCCCCCAAAGCGAAGGTGTCTCTGGCGTTTTGCCTCTGTCAGGTGGGGGGGACCTGAGGAGGTATTGTGCTGATTTTCCCTAGAATAATTACTGCTTCCGTGTCAGAGACCATCTCTTTGTGCTGAACGCATAACAGAGGTGATAGTATCTGGCATGGAGGCGTACATTCCTTATTCTTTTTCTCAACCTAAACCTTCTAAACCTTGGTTTTACTCAGCCTATTCTCGTGCTATACATGATAGAGAGGTTGCCCACAAAAGGTACTTGAGCCTTCCATCTCTGAATCTCACGCACTTTATATCTCTGCCCGGAATCACGCCAAGTCTGTTCTTCAACTTGCCAAACACTCCTTCATAAGTAGAAAATGTCAAAATCTTTCAAACTCAAACTTCCCTCGAGACTTCTGCCATCTAGCCAAAATGATCTCAAATAACTTCACTTCTTCAACACTAATGTATATATTTTACACACACACACACACACACACACACACACACACACCCGGTAGCTCAGTGGTTAGAGCGCTGGCTTCACAAGCCAGAGGACTGGGGTTCGATTCCCCGCCCGGGTGGAGATATTTGGGTGTGTCTCCTTTCACGTGTAGCCCCTGTTCACCTAGCAGTGAGTAGGTACGGGATGTAAATCGAGGAGTTGTGACCTTGTTGTCCCGGTGTGTGGTGTGTGCTTGGTCTCAGGCCTATCCGAAGATCGGAAATAATGAGCTCTGAGCTCGTTCCGTAGGGTAACGTCTGGCTGTCTCGTCAGAGACTGCAGCAGATCAAACAGTGAATTACACACACACCGCGTAGTGTAGTGGTTAGCACGCTCGACTCACAATCGAGAGGGCCGGGTTCGAGTCCCGGCGCGGCGAGGCAAATGGGCAAACCTCTTAATGTGTAGCCCCTGTTCACCTAGTAGTAAATAGGTACGGGATGTAACTCGAGGGTTCGTGGTCTCGCTTTCCCGGTGTGTGGAGTGTGTGTTGTAGTCTCAGTCCTACCCGAAGATCGGTCTATGAGCTCTGAGCTCGCTCCGTAATGGGCAAGACTGGCTGGGTGACCAGTAGACGACCGTGGTGAATTACACACACACACACCACAACACAGTACAGCACAACACATGAATCAATCCTTCACAACACAGTTAACAATGACATAACCATCACTACAAGCACGACCACCGCGAAATGCAGCCGAGGTCCTCTCCTTCCTGATTTGGGACGTGACCATTTCACTGTCTTAGAATAATTACACCTCACCATTCATCCTGGATGAATCACGGAGGAGACAGACGATTAGACTCGAGGCTTGGTGGTGATGATGGTGGGATGGAGATGAAGAATGGTTCTGGTCGAAGTACAAAACGAACATTATAAATAAAATACATGGATAGAGAACGTAAAAATACTATATATATATATATATATATATATATATATATATATATATATATATATATATATATATATATATATATATATATATATATATAAGAGAGAGAGAGAGAGAGAGAGAGAGAGAGAGAGAGAGAGAGAGAGAACAAATGGGACTGAGTGTGAAGATCACACAGTGGGGATGGGGAGCAGGTAGACAGTAGCGTCATAAGATCACGAACCATCTCTATAACTCCATTATGCCGTCCGGTGGCAGCTTCGGGACATAATCTGATCCTGTGTGGCGGGCGTGGCTACGGATCCATCTGCAGACCAGGGGATCGAGGGCCTCAAAGCCAGGTGAAATAGGGGATCAAATGCAACATTCAGGTAACAGCAAGGAGATTAGCTGAAACCTTGGATGGATTACACCTGAGGAGGCAACAAGGTAAGGTATGGAGAAGGGTAAGGTATGGAAAGAGTCGGGCGGCGAGTCTGAAACGAATGTTTGTTAAGATAGAATTTAATGAAACGGTACTTGATACTTGCGATTTTTTTTAAATTTCTAGTCATGCAGTTTTTTTTTTTTGTCATGCGGTAGCTCTCATCCCCACCAAAAAACAAAAAGAAACAAACACTTCGCAGTTCATACTCTCACCCCATGCACTAACTCATGCACGAAAGCACGCAAGGACTCAATTCCACCCCCGTTCCTTTTTTTTTTACGAAAGCAATTAAGGAACAGACACTTTTAATGAAGTAGGAGGCGACACCGAACATGGCAGAACGAGGACATTAACAGAAACGTAAATTCTGAGGAAGATTACGACTTTGAGGGGAAATGGTTGATCTTGATCGCCTAGTGGAGGACCTCCCTTCTGGCGGAGACACAGGGAAGGAACCATGTGGTAGGAGAGCACGGGGGAAGACAAGGAAGGTGGGGGAGGGTACGGGAAATGAGGCGTCTGCTGTGAAGGTGATCCGGAACGATGAATAATAAATTTCTGGGATGTGGCGACGGATCGAGCGAACGAGAGAAATGATGACCGCGGCAGAGGGAACCAGACACGGGGAGGTGAAGGAGTGGAGGAGAGAGGGTGAGAGAACATGGTGATGCAGGAGGATATTAAAGACAAGAAAAATACTTTGTGGTAATGATGGCGCTGCATGGAAATATATGATGAAAAAAAAAAAATATGACAATAGTTTCACAATAAATATACTGTATATATATATATATATATATATATATATATATATATATATATATATATATATATATATATATATATATATATATATATATATATATATATATATATATTTAACGTTAAAGGAAGGCAAACACAATTGGCGCAAAACTGAACGGCAAATAAGAATTTAAAAAATTCCAGAAGAAACTATTAAAAAAAGAGTTAAGAATTTGTATGTAAAAATGGAACTCATATACCACACACACAAACACACACACACACACACACACACACACACACACACACACACACACACACACACACACACACATTCAAAGGCCATTCATAACTGTGTAGTGTTCAGAATTACGAGATAGTTCCTTCCACCTTCATGGCAACAGCGTGAGTTGTAACCAAGAGGACTTCAAATGGTGGGGGAGACCACTTGGTCAAGAGGAGGCAGAGAAAAGGGGCTTAACCGAGGGGAAGGAGGGAGAGGGGAAGATATGGAGGAGAGGAAGAGAAGGGGAGAATCTCTCAGTGCATTTAAGAGATGGTACGAGAGAATACATGCTAGTCGATCTGAGAGAATGAGAGAAAGATGAAGAAAGGAAGAAAAAAATGGAAGGAAAGGAGAAAAAGAGATGAAAAGAAAAGAAACAAGTGGAATACATAAATAGGCAAGTAAATATTAGAAGGAAGGATGGGATGATGGAAGGATGAAAGGGACGGTAAAAAAAGAAAGAGGATATTGACAAGTAAGGACTGAAGAGATTAGAACATTAGATCATAACAGATGAAGGTCAAACATGATCTACGCCAGATATCAATAAGTTACAAATTGAAAGCGGAAGACTTAAAAGCAAGATGATTAAATTGTCGTTGTTGGTCTTGTGGTGGTTAGTAAAGATGGAAATGAACTAGGTAAAGAGAGAGAGAGAGAGAGAGAGAGAGAGAGAGAGAGAGAGAGAGAGAGAGAGAGAGAGAGAGAGAGAGAGAGAGAGAGAGAGAGAGAGAGAGAGAGAGAGAGAGAGAGAGAGAGAGAGAGAGAGAGAGAGAGAGAGAGAGAGAGAGAGAGACCCTCAGCTCTCAGACTCCATCCCCTGTTTTGCTCACTCAGGGAAAAGAAAGGGAAAAAAAATGACAAGGTAAAAAAAATAAAGAGGGAAGGGTGTTGGTGGGTGGGAGGGAGGGTGAAGTGGAGAAGGGAAAGGTGTAAAAAATGCCTCTCCTTTTAATATGAGGCTTTTTTTTATGCAGTGGTCTGCCTAGGTTTAGCACGAGGAGGGTCAAAGATAAACGGTAAACGTTTATAAACTGTGAATGTTTTATTCTGGCCGGTTTGGGGGAAGGTAATGTTTGCCGATGTAGACAACTTCATATCTCTATTAATAGCTCCATGCGTTTGCTTCATAGTTTATGCCTTACTTAAATTTCACCTGCTTCGTACTATCGTCTCTCTCTCTCTCTCTCTCTCTCTCTCTCTCTCTCTCTCTCTCTCTCTCTCAGGGACACGTGTTCCTTTTACTTGAGTCACCTCCAGACGTCTTAAGGCGGGTTTACATTGGTCTTTTTTTTTTTTCTACCCGGCTGCTTGCTGCCACCTGGAGCAGCCGACAGGCTTTACCTAAGTGCATTAGCACAGTTGAAAGCTGCCGTTGAGTCGCTTGCCGTGGCATCAAAATATAAACAATGAAGATGAAGTCCTCTAACCAGCTAGTTGCTATAATTGTAATTCTGCTGTGAGAATAAAAATGAAAAAAACAAAAAACTATTGTGGTCTGGCTTCCACCAATTCCACGCCTACTTTCTATTTCTCTATAAATAAATCTTAACATTGTTTATTTATTGTATGTAATTATACACCCAATGGTTGTGACTAAAACACTTTCCATCACTATTACTCTCATTTTAAATTTCATATTGATAATTGTTCTTATTTGATCCTGGAAAATTGCAGGGAGAGCAGCCGGTCAAACAAACAGGAAGGTCTCCTAGTTTCTTCATTAAACCAGCAAATCGTGGTTACATTTCGTTCCTGGCTGCATAGTCCCGATTACAAGCCCACCTTTTCACAGGAACGTCCAGGCGCCATTAACAAAAATGACAGAATAGTTAACTTTGAAACCTTATAGATTGTGTGGGATCCCCTGACGTCTCAATGAAGTGACAGGGAACTCTATCTCCTGAGAAGCTGGTGTGTGGGAACCATGTGAGATTACTGGTACAACCCTCAATGACTTCTACCTAGAACATGACAAAAATAATAATGAAAACACCGTCTTGGAAAATTTGGTATAAGGAGAGAGAAATGAGAGTAGGGAGCTGCAAGCGAATTTCGTGGAAAGTTGTATACAACGTGACCATTATGAACATTTTCCCGGAAATGATGGAAATGACTTAGTGGATATGAGGAACCGATATTGATCTATATAAGACGAAACAGGGGAACCTTTGAAAAGTACAACTGATATCAATAAAGTAAATGCAAGTAGTACGCGAGTGATGTTAAGCTGTGGTAACATATTAAGTTTCAGTAAGAAAAGTAAGAAGCTAGTTTTCAGAAGATAAACAAAAATCTATTCATCAAAGATAACATAAAATTACGTATATCTGTATCACTAATGAAAATGGTTACTGCTTTTAGATACTTAAGACTACCTCGTTAAAACAAAGTCCTGAATGTGACAAAAGTGAACAAAGAAAACTGTAATGAAGAAAATAAATGATATTCAAATCAAGGCTCAGATTAAATCAAATTTGAATATATAGTGTCATAAATAGTAAATCAGAAAACGAGTGACTGATACAAAGAAAACAACAACACATTGTAAAGAAAAAAATTACATAAATTTTTAACAAGGAAAGGTGAGGCATATAACACTACTAGTAGGGAGTGGTTTTTATTTCTTTCACTCCGATGCCATCATGATTACATCAACCTTTAATATGTTTCATTTTAGCCTAAAATTGTTTTCAAGAAATTACACAATTACACAATTTTGTGAAACAGTTTGCTGGATTTAAATCAAATGAATCTGACAACTCTCCCCCCCTCCACCACAAAAAGTGTACGAGTTATTGAGTTCTGTTTATTTTATTTTTTTTAATGGCAAGTTCCCACCCCCCAAATTTATATAAAATAGATAAATGAATGTAAAAGGAACACTAAATTGCCAAACACTCGGCGTGCACAAAAGCTACCACCGTTGCTGACCCACCAAGTCGTAGATGGTTCTATTAAGAAGAAAGCAATGACTTGCTTTTCTTGCCTATTGACTTTTAGACAGCCGATTTCAGTCTTGTTTTTCTTTTTTTTTTTTCATATACATGTACAAATGTTTTTTTTAAAGTAGATAATAAAAGCATAAATAAAAGTATAAAAAAATAAGGAATCAAACGGCTAATCATGTTTGTAAATGACATTGCAGTTACAATGTAATCTTCCCTTAAGATGAAAAGTGCCCGGAAAGCAAGACATTGCATTACTTTTCAGATTGTAAGCTAACTTGCTACCTTTTGCTTGTAAGCAGAACGCAACATATTTTTTCATCAAGTTTTCATTCCTTCCAAGGCTAAATCATTGCAATTCTCTCTCTCTCTCTCTCTCTCTCTCTCTCTCTCTCTCTCTCTCTCACTCACACACACACACACACACACACACACACACACACACACACACACACACACAAAGACTAACAACAACAACAACATACATTTGAACGAGGGGAAAAAATATTAATCATTAGATAAATGAAAGAGAAAAGGGCGATCAATACTTTCACACAGCCACAGAACAAATCAGCTTAAGGATTGTGAACCACGTATGGCACGCATTACATTTGATTAATAAAATCGTAAGAATTATCAAATAAATACATGGCCTTCAATCTTCCAGCAATACTTCATGATACTTATCGACATGAATATGAAATCAATACAATTATGGAAATGATATACCAAACTTTGAAAAAAAATTACAAACGCTTTCATAAAAAAAGAATATACATAATATATAATGAAAATGGAACTGCAAGAAAACATACATACACGTGGCAGTCTTTCTATAAATCATATCTACTTGTTTCTATTTGTCTCTCCTCCCACAAATCTGAAATCTTCACGGGTACCATACAATTATCTACGCAAAACTCATCTCTAACTTTCTTTCCAAATTCAGGTCTTGTCCCCGCCCTTCCTCCTCCTCTTCCTCTTTCCATTCCCAGTAGGCCATCACTAACAAGTTGGGACCGGCGATTCTTGAGTTGTGAGGATTAATGACACTTTTCCATCTGACCAAGAACTGGCAGGGAACCAAAAACAGATTCCATTGATGCTGCGGAAAGGATTTTTTTTTTCTTTTTCTTTATTTGACATCGCATTACAGGAAGAGAGAGAGAGAGAGAGAGAGAGAGAGAGAGAGAGAGAGAGAGAGAGAGAGAGAGAGAGAGAGAGAGAGAGAGAGAGAGAGAGAGAGAATGCTGGACTGACATACCAACAATCTTTTACTACAAACTCCCCACGAGCTTTGACTGCGAAGGAAAATTGAATTGATTATTTTATATTACTTCTTTTTCCCAAGCGAAAAGGCACAGGCGAGGGAAATGTGCATACAAAGAAGTGGCAACAAGTGAAGGGGAACTATTAATGTAGAATAAACGGCTGAGCTACGGAGGCGAATGCTGAGGGAAATACGTCATTGAAACAATGACCTCTTGAATTATGGATCTATGTATGCATGCATGGACGTGTGTGTGTGTGTGTGTGTGTGTGTGTGTGTGTGTGTGTGTGTGTGTGTGTGTGTGTGTGTGTGTGTGTGTGTGTGTGTGTGTATGCTCGCTACTGTTGCACCCCTACCTGTTAAATTTATGAAGGGGGAAAAAGTGGAATAGCAACCTTAGTTACAGTGTGTGTGTATGTGTGTGTGTGTGTGTGTGTGTGTGTGTGTGTGTGTGTGTGTGTGTGTGTGTGTGTGTGTGTGTGTGTGTGTGTGTGTGTGTGTGTGTGTGTGTGTGTGTGTGTGTGTGTGTGTGTGTGCTTGTTGTTGCAGTCCTAAGTACCGGCCAGCACAAAGAGATACCCACACGGAAGCAGGCCGCAGCGAGCAGGTGCACGCATCCCTAACGACCACGGATTAACTCCAACGCTTCCATTATTTTACCTCTCTTTTCCCCATTCACAAGTATAGTTCATCGTTTTCTTTTCATTTTTATTTTCTTTATTTATTGTCCTCCTACATCATTATTAGTGCTAAGTGCCCATCCGTCCAGGAAAGAGATGCACGAGTACACTAAATGCCATCTTTTAAACATATTCCAATCTCAATGCAGCAAAAGCCTCCTTAATATTTCCTTAAGGATCAATTACAATAATTTTGTTTGTGAGCCCCCTTCTGTAGGGAAACTAAGAAAATTGTAAGGATATAGATAACCTTTCTTTTTTTTTTTTTTGGGAGCCACGACTAGCTACGCATTAAGGAATTAAAATGAAAGATCTTTTACCCACAGAAAGATGTGGATGTGGATGAATAGCAAGACGTGGTAATATTCCCACAAGAATCTGTCATACTGGATCAGGATATTTGAAGACATTTTATTTTATGATTTTCTTTTATAACTGACATCTTGTATGTGATTTTTTATTTCTTTTTTACTGTCTCTATGTTGTTTTTGGGTAGAATCCTTCTTACGCTTAAAAGAATGCCACATACACATAGTAAATGGAGAAATTGTTCCTTCAAGAGTTTAAGCATTTTCATCATGACTACTACAATATGCTGCAATTTGCTACTCTATAAACACTAAAAAGTTTATAAAAAGAAAACCTATTCCGTACTAGTCTCGTATTATCAAACATTTCAATATTTTTTCTGAACTACACTAACTGTAGTTATTCGAATTTCTACGGGCACTTTTATGAATCCCGTGATAGTCCAACATATTCTTCACCATTAATGGGCAAAATTGATTGGAGAATCTGACCGTTCATCTCAATAGGTTTTGAAAACAATTCTTAAAGTTCAAAATGTTCAAGTAAACGAGCTGTAGTGATACTATTGTAACTTAACAATAACACGTAAAATCTATATGGTAATGTAATACAATGAGTGCATCAGCTTAATGTAAGTTTTAAAGTCAATACTCATACGATTTTTTTGACAATATAACGTAGTGGCATAATTAATATAATCTCCTTCAACTCCCACCTATGTAATTCTCATACCAAATTCCCTCACTGAGCCTGGCGCCACCAACCATCCTACCGCACCGGACAAAGCTTCATTTCGTCAATTATTCAGCCACATGGTTTCAACACACTATAATTATATTCAGCGACTGTGTTGTTTCCGAGAATATGCTAAATCCCACTGAACGTCGGTGATCTCTTATTTGATTGCATTGGACACAAAAGACAGAAGAACAACCAGAGTTGTTTTCACTTCGTTTATTATTTTTGCTATTGTTATTATCAATGATAATGATGATAATGATAACAATAATAATAATAAGAATAATAATAATAATAATAATAATAATAATAATAATAATAATAATAATAATAATAATAATAATAATAATAATAATAATAATAATAATAATAATAATAATTATTATTATTATTATTATTATTTTTAATAGTAATGATACTACTACTACTACTACTACTACTACTACTACTACTACTGGTATTAATACTACTACTACTACTAATGATGATACTATTACTACTACTACTACTACTACTACTACTACTACTACTACTACTACTAACAGTAATAATAATAATAACAATAATAATAATAATAATAATAATAATAATAATAATAATAATAATAATATTAATAATAATAATAATAATAATATTAATAATAATAATAAAAATAACAGTAATAAAAATAATAATTACAATTATGACAATGACACTACTACTACTGCTACTACTAATAATAATGGCATTAATAACAATTTTATAAAAACAATAATAATATAATAATAATAATATTAATGATAATAATAATAATAATAATAATAATGATGATAATGACGATGATGATGAAGTTATTAATAATAATAATAATAATAATAATAGTAATTAATAATAATAATAATAATAATAATAATAATAATAATAATAATAATAATAATAATAATAATAACACCAATAATAATAATAATGTTAAATGTCAATCAATTAATCCTGTGGCACCCTCGGGTATGCATAGGGCCTCAATGAACACTCGCCACCACATTCTATCTTGAGTTATCTCCTGAAGGTTTCCCCAACATTCATCACGCACTTCTCGTTTCATTGTTCTCAGCCACGTTTCCCTTGGCCTTCCTCTACCTCTTCTTCCAGGGGCCACCCATTCTGGTGTACCACGCACCAGTCCATGGCTTCTATACATATGTCCCAGCCACTTCCATCTTGAGAGCCTCACATATTCATGAACAGGTTGCACCCTTGTCATTTCTCTAATTCTATTATTTTATATTCTATCCCACCACTTAACTCTCAAAATTCTTTTAAGTGATTATTTTCAAATACCAGGAATTTATAATCAGAAGCTACGGTGTTGTATCAAGACTCGTTTTCATAGATCAAAATACTCCTTTCCAATATCTTGTAAATCCTGATTTTTGTAAACAAAGAAAAATTATCATCATTCAAAACTTTTAAGCATTCCCACTGCCTGATTAGCCCTTTTTTAACCTTTCCTCAAATTCTAAAATCAAAAACCATCTTTAACTAAATAAGTACCCAAGTATCTAAACCTTTCAACTTGCTTTACAATCATACCTTCAATTAAACAGTCCTGGGCATTATCCATATTCATATAGATGATTTCAGTTTTTCTGCAGTTAATAACAACTCCCATCTTTCGCTCTTCTCTCACTAAGCAGTCCAACACTCTTTGCATCTCTCCTGATCCATTGCACATCAAAACTATATCATCTGCATAATCCAAGTCCACAAGTTTTCTGTTTTCTTCCCAAAGTATACCAGCATCTGTTTCTGCTGGAACCCTTTTCATAACATAGTCAATGACTAGTACAAATAGTAAAGGTGACAAGACCCCACCTTGGAAAAGTAATAATAATAATAATGATAATAATAATAATAATAATAATAATAATAATAATAATAATAATAATAGGGCCACCATGGTGCCGTAGGACAGCGCGCGCTTTGTGGGCCGTAGGGTTCTCAAGCACACGGGTTGGAATCCTGGCCACGATCCCAGGTTAGGGAGGGCATCCACTCAGGGTAACGGTTTCCAAATGCCAAAACCAAATTCCTCCTGACTTCTCTGTCAGGAGGCACAGTCCTAGCCCCAATATAATAGGGAAAGCGGACGTAAAAAAAAAAATAATAATACAAATAAAAACAATAATAATAATAATAATAATAATAATAATAATAATAATAATAATAATAATAATAATAATAATAATAATAATAATAATAATAATAATAATAATAATAATAATAATGGTTATGAAAATAATGATAATATAATAACAATAATAATAATAATGGCAATGAAGATAATGATCATAATAATAATGATAATAAGAATGATATTAACAATAATTATCATCATTAGGTACTATTATTATCGTCATTATTAATATTATCATTATTATTGCCCAAATTATCATAATCATCATCATTACTGCCTAATCCTATAAATACTATCACAACCACTGTTTCAGCTATTACAACTCTACTACTACTACTACTACTACTACTACTACTACTACTACTACTACTACTATTACTATTACTACTACTACGTACTACTACAGCTACTACTACTATTACTTCTTACTATTATCATTCCTGCCATGATCTTCTCACTATTGTTGTTAACTTGTATAAAAATGCAAGTTTAGGTTTCTTGTGAAGAAAAAAAAGGTTATATGATACGATTCGAAACGAAAGTCGACATTATAAGAATTAATCTTCCATTTATGTCTCTCATCCAGCATTATTGTACGAGCTCCTATATTCATACATAAAAGATAATTACAATAGATAGGAAGACAGACGGATACAGAGACACACACACACACACACACACACACACACACACACACACACACACACACACACACACACACACACACACACACAAACTGTAAACTCGCATTTCTCTCCAAAATATTATAATTAAAGCTCATATACATAAATAAAAAAATATTGCCTAATATGACGGCAATTAACAGCTAAACCAAAAATCCCTTATAAATTACCCAAAATGGATACAATCATGACATTAAATCAATACTTTAATAACATTGTACGTAAATTATTGAAACGAAAAATATTTTTGCCGGGAGCAAATAGATAATTGACAGCAAATAAAAGCCGACGGTAATCTTGTCAATACATATCCGGGTGGGCGGGCGGCACCACTGGTCTGGCAAAACAGACGTCCTTCGAGGGGACGCGGGGTCACCGGTCAATCCCTGCAGGGTTTAATAATACCCTTTGTGATTCACTGAAGGACTATACCTTATACCATACACAGAATGGAACAAATGCAGTGAGTGTGAAGTGTAATACAGCCCGTTGTGCCGCGTACTGTGAGGTAAGGCTGAGGTGCCCCATGAGTGTCACCCAACAATGATTGCAGCCGGACACGTGCTTATTGCAGGATGTTTAGTGCCATAGAAACCAGATGAAAAGTAAGTCGAAAATTTACAGCATTCCCTCTCTCCCGGTCCAACATAGGACAAGCTGCAGCATACAGGGCAGCCCTATTTTCCCCTCCTTTGAATAGGAAGCAAAATGTGATTTTAACTTTCCCTGTTGTATTTTCCTTTACAGTACTGTGTGTGTAAGTGTGTGTGTGTGTGTGTTGTGTGTGTGTGTGTGTGTGTGTTTGTGTGTGTGTGTGTGTGTGTGTGTGTGTGTGTGTGTGTAATTCACCTCCTCGGTCGTCTGCTGGTCACCCAGCCAGTCTTCCCCATTATGGAGCGAGCTTAGAGCTCATAGACCGATCTTCCAATAGGACTGAGACCACAGCACACTCCACACACCGGGAAAGCGAGGCCACAACCCCTCGAGTTACATCCCGTACCTATTTACTGCTAGGTGAACAGGGGCCACACATTAAGAGCCTTGCCCATTTGCGTCACCGCTCCCGGGACTCGAACCCGGCCCTCTCGATTGTGAGTCGAGCGTGCTAACCACTACACTATGCGGTGTGTGTGTGTGTGTGTGTGTGTGTGTGTGTGTGTGTGTGTGTGTGTGTGTGTGTGTGTGTATGGATGTGTGTGCGTGTGTGCGCGCTCCCGCGCGCGATTGCGCGCATGCCTGTTCCCATAGTATCCCTGCATACTCGTGAGCATGTCCGTCTGGCCCACAACACTAATTGATATAATAACAAAACAGACTGAATTTGTGGTTTTATTTTTCCGCCCAATCCGGCCGCTGTATTGACAACCAGAATGACGGCGTAGTTAGTGTCCGGACGGCTGAATGGACGCCCGCACCAGCTGACGGATGGACGGATAAAATAAAGGGCAGAAGGGCGGATTACTGTATACGGTATTGGACAGGCCGCCGAATATTTCGATAATGACAAAACAAAAATACTGATAAACTTTGAGGTTAAAATTGGTAAGCTACAAATTCAATACTGAAATGCACCGACTCGCTACAAAAACTGAGCAAAAAAGGCATTACATCAAACAGAATGGGAGGAGAAAAATCCAAGTCCAACCAAGAGATAACGAGAAGGTAAAAAGATATTTGCGATACAAGAAATTTAGAATTCCCAGATTAAAGATCCAAAGCACATACTTCATGAGAGAGAGAGAGAGAGAGAGAGAGAGAGAGAGAGAGAGAGAGAGAGAGAGAGAGAGAGAGAGAGAGAGAGAGAGAGAGAGAGAGAGAGAGAGAGAGAGAGAGAGAGAGAGAGAGAGAGTAAATAAATAAACAAGCAAATAAAAAGCAGATGCGCCGAGGTAGGTAAGCCCTTCTCTCTGAGGGCCGAAACACAGTCGGCCGTAAAGAGAATAAACCTCTGAGTAAACAGCAAGCGAGTATTATATTCTGGGTGGCGAATATTGCCGACAAAAAGTGAGGAGAGAGAGAGAGAGAGAGAGAGAGAGAGAGAGAGAGAGAGAGAGAGAGAGAGAGAGAGAGAGAGAGAGAGAGAGAGAGAGAGAGAGAGAGAGAGAGAGAGAGAGAGAGAGAGAGAGAGAGAGAGAGAGAGAGAGAGAGAGAGAGAGAGAGAGAGAGAACTGCACATATACCCACTAACATAAACTCTTTCGAAATGCAAATTCAGCAGAACGGTCCATCGCGAAAACTGCGCTCAAATCTTCTTAACTTTCGACGATCTATTAAAAATGTAGAACATCCTTTGAGAGAGAGAGAGAGAGAGAGAGAGAGAGAGAGAGAGAGAGAGAGAGAGAGAGAGAGAGAGAGAGAGAGAGAGAGAGAGAGAGAGAGAGAGAGAGAGAGAGAGAGAGAGAGAGAGAGAGAGAGAGAGAGAGAGAGAGAGAGGTTTTTATTTGGGGGGAAAACAGACTTAGGAAAAAAAAATACAGATCCAAAAGTACGAAAAAACGAAATGTATAAGGAAGAAATGAAATGTTTTGCGACTGACCGACCGACCAACCGGCAGACGAATGAAGGAAGAAAAAAAGAAAAACGGAGAAGGAAAAAATAAACTCCAAAAGAAAATGGTAAAAACACACACACACACACAAAAGAATAATAAAAATAACGCAAAACCAGTGAGTGTTCCATCAATGAAGATAAAAATAACAAACAATCATAAAAAAAAATTAATAAAAACAAGGAGGCCGCTGAAACAATACAATAATAACACTAACAACGAAGCCAGATTAGTGTACTGGTAGCTAGTGGTGGCAGTGGCAGTAGTGGTAGTGGTAATGGTAGTAGTAGTGGTGGTGGAGTGGAGGAGAAGCATGGTGAGGGAGAAGCAACCCGTGGCCTCATCCTCGCCACCCGCCGCCCCACACGCAGCCGCTGACCCGAGGAAGGATCGACCAACATTCTTAAAAATTACTCCACCGGCTCTCTGGATCGGCCGCGGGTATTAGGGTCGCCGCCCCCTGGGAAGGCCGGAGTTCAAATACTCTTCAGCAAACGTTCTCGGAAAGAGAGTAGGAAGAGAAGTTAAGGGAAGGAAAGGGATGGGATGAAATAGGAAGGTAGAGGGAAGAAAATGGGAAAGCTGAGAGGAAGGAACGGAAGGGACGGGAGAGGAAGAGTTGAGGATTTGAATGATACTGGTGCGAAGGGAAGAGAAGGTGAGGAAAGAGGAAGGAAAGGGAAGGAAAATAAATGTGAAGGGAAGATGGTGAAAGAATGGGAGACAAGCGAATTAGTAAGGAAAGAGTAAAGGGGAGATATGCATAGGGAAGGAAGGGGTGGGAAGGGAAAATTAACGAAAGGAAGGAAAGTGATGGAAAGGAAAGGATAGGAAATAATAGAAAAAAGATGGAGAGGAAAGAAGGAAAGAGGCAAATGGAATAAGGAATTTACATAAAAAAAACGCGATGAAACAAGAAGAAAATAAAGACGATAATAAAGACAATGGCAAGAAAGCGAAGAAAGGGAGAGAAAATAAAGGAAATGGAACGAAACGAAAAGAAAAGGAAACGAAACAAGAGATAAAGAAAAAGAAATCCAGCGAAACAAAACGAAATGTAGGGCAAGAGGAAAAATATATAACTGGGAAAGGTGAGGAAAAAAGAAAAAAAAATATAACGGAAGGAAAAGAAGGAAAAACAAACGTACTA
>NC_059297.1:9641910-9644410 GCF_017591435.1 Portunus trituberculatus
ACCCCTTGCTTTCTTTACTAGACGCGTTGCCATAACTGTCTCGTGCGAACCCAAAAATTAAGAGTAAATACTATGTGGTGATCTTTGCACTTCACTTCTTGCAGCTTGGAATAACATTCGTCACTTGGTGTGTCAATGGAGAGTTGATGGCAGCGCAGGGTTTGTGTACCAAGAGGTATGTTGTGATCAAAGACTCGATACAAAATGAAAGCACTAACGTCAACTCATCTTACGCAAAGTAAATATTGCTCCGTTGTCAAAACGTTGTACAATTATTTTCAAAATCTTCTGTACAAGGATCTTATATAGAATCGGTCACTTCACAAGTTGAATAGTCTAAATATCTTCTCTATATTCAAGCATATTTGTCAGTTCGTATACAAAATTCCAGGTGCTTCAAGTCTCTAATTATAGTTTCCATAATTCAACAGCCTCCAGAGATTTGACTAATTGGCTTGTAATTAGTGGAGTGTCTACGTCTTTTCTTAAAATGATTATTATAATTAGCACAACAGAACCTGGCATCTTTCGAATAGGTATACTCGTCATATATTGTGACACAAGGATATATATAATACACTTAACTATGAGAACGAAATCTAGTATCTAAAGCATGTATTTTGTCACATGAACATAACAATGAGGGCATTTCCTTTTTCCTTTTTGTTTTTGTTTTTCCTCCCCGTTTTGGTCAATGACCTCTTTACATGAAGAAAAAAAAAAATATCGGATGGTGTGCTAGATAGTCTATATTGCACTTAAAAAGTTTTACTTCTATGGCTAGTGTGGTCTGCTGCAACATGCACCTCATACTAAATAAATAAAGTGACGTTATAAAGAACCAATAAGGAATAACGTACAGGCAAAAAAAAAAAATATACATGCCTTCATAGAAATAAACAAATACGTAAAAATAACTGTAGACTAACCTGGAACAAGTATGTTGAGTAACTGACAATAATAAAAAAAAATGTAAATTCGAGGTATGAATAATGAAATGAATATAAAAGAAAACAAAATCAAGAAAGTAAAGGTGTACACAAAGAAGAAAAGAACAATTTCTTTGGCTGCAAGTTGATTTTTATTAGTGCGATCTGCAAGTAGAATACCCAAGTGGAGGTGTATAGAATTCGGTGTGTGTGTGTGTGTGTGTGTGTGTGTGTGTGTGTGTGTGTGTGTGTGTGTGTGTGTGTGTGTGTGTGTGTGTGTGTGTGTGTGTGTGTGTGTGTGTGTGTGTGTGTGTGTGTGTGTGTGTGCGTACAAAAATAAAAATCCATATAACTTAAAAAAAAAAATCGAAAAACAAAGGAAGGTACGAAATCATATAAAGAGAGCTGACGAAAAATAATGTAACAATGAATGTGAAAAAAAATCATGAAAGAAAAGTAATCTCATCCAAGAAGAGAAAATAGTGAAAAAGATGAAGATGCAAGAGAAAAACAGAGCGAGGGAGAGAGAGAGAGAGAGAGAGAGAGAGAGAGAGAGAGAGAGAGAGAGAGAGAGAGAGAGAGAGAGAGAGAGAGAGAGAGAGAGAGAGAGTGGGTGAAGTGTCAGAGCGAGAAAGCGGGTCCTCTCTTGTAGTTTGTCGGAAGAATGAGTTTAATCTTCGGCCACCTTGTAAACATGTCATCTCGAGAGGGAGGGAAGGGCAGGGGAACGAAAAATGCCCCTGGCGACGCACCGTTCCTACAATTGTTCACGGGTCTCTCCGTCGCGAGTCTTTCTCGCCTGCAGCGCCAAGGCCTTTGTACCCTGTTGATAGATGCTTCCATAAGAGGCCCCATTCAAGCACCTCTCGAGTCAAGCGCCATCACGTAGCGCGAGAGAAGAGGGACGCGAGGCTGTTGTGCTTGAGAAGAAGAGGGTGCTACTGGTTAAGCGGTGAAGAGGTATGTTTATAAAGGGGAGCATTTTTTTGCGAAGTGCGATCCCGAAAGGGTATATTTTCTCGTTGGATGATATTAATATTCACGCTGCAAGTCTTGTGAGCAAGGATGTACACATGTGAGTTGCGTCGTATGCAATCAACAGGTGGGTTGCTTTTATAAGCAGTACACAGGTAGGTTTCGTCATAAATAGTACACAGATATGTTGCGTCAAAAGCAGTACAGGATTGAATTATGACATAGGCAAGATTGCAGTGTAAGCGACACCTCCGCTACGTGAAGAACATGAGAAAGCAGGGAAGTCTAAGTATTTACATAAGCTTCAGCATTATAGAATTCTAAGTTTTGCTTTGAAATTTTAAAAGTTTGTAACGGTGTTAACTAAAACTCTCGTACTTGGATCTAACACCAACGATGAAAAAAGTGTGTGTGTGTGTGTGTGTGTGTGTGTGTGTGTGTGTGTGTGTGTGTGTGTGTGTGTGTGTGTGTGTGTGTGTGTGTGTGTGTGTGTGTGTGTGTGTGTGTGTGTGTGTGTGTGTGTGTGTGTGTGTCGGATGCCTACATCATAATATAACATATGAAGAAACAAGGAATGAAGTGTACTTTATTTGACC
>NC_059297.1:9649410-9696910 GCF_017591435.1 Portunus trituberculatus
TCGTGGGAAACAACCGTTGTTTTTGTAAGTGAAAAAGAACTACTCGTGAAGAATCTATCCATAATACACAGGCTAGAAATTCCTCATACTTATTAGTACGAAAAGGGAAGGAATTTTGGTATAATAAAAAAAAACTTTCATAAAGGTGAAAATAACTGAGTCTTCTCATAAGTTTTGGCATTGCTGATATCAAAGCACTACACACTCAAAGGTCTGGCTGAGGTAAGAAATCATGCTCTAAAGGATATTTTATAGTTTAGGTAACTTTCACGGAAACTATCATCACGATCTCACGTTCCCAGGCACCGGAAGATCGGTTGTCGTGGCTTGGGGTGAAAAAGATACACGGTTTTGTGCGTCGCTTGAGACTTCGGAGCAAAGCCATGAAATTTGATATTTCTCCACTAAAAATTGAGTAATTTTAGCGATTTCCTTACTCATATTTACAATACATCTCTTGTGTGATGGGAATAGATCACACAGCTTAATACTGGGCAGTACAGTAAAATAAAATAAAAAAGTATTTAAATACATATATAAATACACTAGCACACAAGAATTAGTGAATACAAAATATATACAAAAAACTAGATTGAATATACAAAATAAAAAATATTAACAAAATAAACATTTCTTTTATTCATTATTACAGAAAATGAAAAAAAAATATATATGCAGATAAAAAAATAACTAATATAAATTGAATATTAATATATGTGAACAAACTTCATAAACAAACTAATTATAAATATTTACTAGTCTCAAACGCCAATCTAAATTAAGAAAAGTGATAATTTCATCTTTAGGAGGTGAGTTTCACCCTTGAGGTCACCGCCCCAGAGATGCTGCTTGAGAATAATAAAGATTCGAAACTTTCTTCAAACATAGCGACGTAATAATAAGAATAACGACTCTGCAAGAATCAACGAAGCTAGCAAAACACTTATACGCAGCACCGGTTTGTGTGTGTGTGTGTGTGTGTGTGTGTGTGTGTGTGTGTGTGTGTGTGTGTGTGTGTGTGTGTGTGTGTGTGTGTGTGTGTGTGTGTGTGTGTGTGTGTGTGTGTGTGTGTGTGTGTGTGTGTGTGTGACTTCGTGCAAATGTAGATATAGGAAGTAACCTTCCCACGCAGTGTATAATCGCCCCAGGGGACCACACGAACACCTGCCCAACATAAATATTCATGAAGAAGCTCGATTATGGAAACTTACGATACTTGTTGCCTATAAGAAGAGAAAAACTATATTTACCCGAACCCCAAACCGCCACGCTTTACTGAAAATACACCACACCCAAGACTCGTAAACCCTCGCCAAGTTACAGCAGGACAAACCAACCAAATTTAGTAATAACAAAGATGAACAGTGGTAGTGCTGTTGTTGTTGGTGGTGGTGGTAGAAGAAGAAGAAGAAGAAGAAGAAGAAGAAGAAGAAGAAGAAGAAGAAGAAGAAGAAGAAGAAGAAGAAGAAGAAGAAGAAGAAGAAGAAGAAGAAGAAGAAGAAGAAGAAGAAGAAGAAGAAGAATTTTTCACTTTTTTCACTTTTGTTCCGATTTTGGACCCAAGTAAGTTAAAATAGTTCATTCATCTATTTATAAAATCATTTGCCGTATCCTAAAACCAGCCTTCTTCACACACAATATGAAACGCGTAATACAACAGAAAACATTCCCTTAAAATCTATTTGTGGATAGTTTCGATAAGAATACTACAATAAACCTGACACTTTTACTCATGATTGCTGGGTCCTATTTCCCATTGCTGTTCAGAGGTTTAATCGCCGCGACCAGACCCTGCACATTCCATTCTCCACAACCTGTAAATCCTGGAACAGTTACTCTATTTTTACACCTTTCTGCGACCGTGACTTTTTTCCCCCTAAAGGTAAAGTTTCAGGTCACTTCAAAACTACACTGAGTCGCTTTCCTCTCTCTCTCTCTCTCTCTCTCTCTCTCTCTCTCTCTCTCTCTCTCTCTCTCTCTCTCTCTCTCTCTTTCTCTCTCTGAGCAGAGGAAATGTCTAAACTATATTTTTCGTTATATTTTTTTTTATTTCCCATATATTTTAGTTTTTCATAATTTCTACAACATACTTAAGGCTTATTTTTTTCTCTCGTTCGTTTTTACTTCATATATTGCAAAAATTCTCCGACAAAAAAATGCTTCCTATGACTGTTAGAATTCTTCATACGACATTGAAATCATATTACCGTATCATTGACAAACAATAAAATAGAAAGAAATAGAAATAATGATTATAAACCTGAATAAGTATAGATATGAAAAAGTAACGTTCATAATTTTGGTAAGAATAGTTCATGTTTAAACAAGACCATCAATCGATATCTCTGAGACGGAAAAAAAACAAACAAATGAATTTAAAAAATAACGAATGGAATAAAACATTCTCAAAAAGAGTCAACAGGTGAAAATAAAGCAGCAACATTATATGGAATTTCTCTCTCTCTCTCTCTCTCTCTCTCTCTCTCTCTCTCTCTCTCTCTCTCTCTCTCTCTCTCTCGCTTTATTGGATCTGAGATGATGAGAGGAATGTTTCCTTATCTGGTTATCAATCCATTTATTCATTTCAATTGTATCTATATTTTTTTTCTTGTGTAAAGGAAACCTGTTAATGATACAGAAAATGGAGTGAAAAAAAGTTACTACTGTAATTATTTTTTTTCAATATGTTCACTCCTTTACCTTTAAACCTCTACAAATAATCATAGTTGCAACTTTAACAGTGTTGACATTAGATATAATGACTGCTACGGAATTTTGGTATTGGATTATTGATCTATTGAACATCACTGTCTTGTTACGGTATGCAATGAGAATAATATTATGATTTAGTTGGCACTGTACCAGATATGGGAGAGGAATTAGGTTAGATGATTAACTGACACTGGATGGATAGGGAGGGAAAATTCTTGAGATACGCCTTTTTTCGGCCACATGGTACAAGATTAAGGACTGTCACGTACGTATGTATATGTGCTTTCTGGCCTCTCGTAGCTTCCGTTATGAACTAATGTTCCTATATTTTACAATGATATCAAAGAGGCTACTGATAATGAAATAAAAAAAATCAACAGCCCGTAATTAATTTAACACACCAGAAGTACAAAGAACAACATCTGTCACTTACGGGATAAAAGTAGAACAGTAATTTGACAAGGTACGCACGCAGGAGGGGAGGACATCAAAACAAAAGCAGAACTAACAAACAGAGGCGGTAATGGAGAAGGGGTGGGACGTGGGGGCGCGAAGTGAACGTAATAACCAAAGGCTTCCCTGTGACGATAAAAGGAGGCCGAGAGGAAAGAGTGTTCATTAGTTTAAGTGTTACCTGGCGGAGAGATGGGCAGCAGGCCAGGTGAAAGAAAGCGGCCGGCGACAGGTGGGCAGCGTAGAGGTGAGAAAAGACCTGACGAAAGAGGGTGTCTAGAAGCGAGGAAAGAGGAAAGAGAAGAGAGGAGTAAGAGATGGAAGGTGAGGAACTGAAATCATGTAGGAAGTAAGAAGGAAGGAAAAGGAGCAGGGAAGGGAAGAAACGGGAAATAAAGGAATGGATCGAGGGATGAAGGAACGGGGAAAAAATGGAAAGGAGGTAACAGTAGAAAACTATAAAAAAAGAACGAACAAAGAAAGAGAGAGAGAGAGAGAGAGAGAGAGAGAGAGAGAGAGAGAGAGAGAGAGAGAGAGAGAGAGAGAGAGAGAGAGAGAGAGAGAGAGAGAGAGAGTGTAAGCCGGCCAGAGACAAGAAGCACAGAGACTTTGTCACAGGTTAGTGCACGAGGCACGAGTATAATGAAGGTGAGGAAGGAAGTAGTGAAGTAAACTAAAGAAGGAAGGATGGAAGGGAGGAATGAAAGAAGGAAAGAAGGAAGGAAGGAAGGAAGGAAGGAAGGAATGAAGGAAGGAGGGAGGGAAGGAAAGAAGGTCATGCAGGTAACTAAGGGAGAGGAAGAAGAACGCAGTGCAAAGAGAGGAGGCAGGAGGAAGGGGAGGAAAGGGAAGGAGGGACGCAAGAAAATAGAAAATATCATGTCGTTTCAGAATACATAGAGCGGTGGCCGGGGCGGTGACTATTGAATAAAGGTTGAGGGAAATTGTGTGGCGCTGAGCGAAGGTGTTACGGCCTCAGAAAATAGGATTACGACCGAGGGTGGGATGAAGGAGGGAAGGAGGAAAGAAGGGGAGGAAAGTGGCGTATAGAAGTTGAAGAGCAGAGTGGGTAAAAATCAAGGGAATGAGAATGTGTGAAAAAGAAGAAGGATGAAGGGGAAAAGATGAGAGACGCTGGCAGGCGGATGAAAAGGTGCTGAAAACATGGTAAAGAAAAATGTTGCTTTATGGAAATTGCTGAAGAAAATAAGAGATGTGCAACAAGATTGTAAGGCGAAAAATAAAATGGCGTGAGAAAGGAAGACAATAATGGCATGTAAATAAAATTATTCTTAAGATCATATTGTGAATATATATATATATATATATATATATATATATATATATATATATATATATATATATATATATATATATATATATATATATATATATATATATATATATATATATATATATATATATATATATATATATATATATATATATATATATATATATATATATATATATATATATATATATATATATATATATATATATATATATATACACACAAAAAGAGAGGATAAAAAAATATAGCGAAAAATGAAACAATACATAAGAAAATATATTACTAAGAAAGGGAGGAGAGGAGGAGGAGGAGGAGGAGGAGGAGGAGGAGGAGGAGAGTAAAGAAGGAAAGAAATACAGCGAAGAAAAACAAAATCCTTCACAGAATAAGAGGATTAGTTAACTTTTCCCATTCCCTCCTACACCAGGTAAAAGTGACCTCTTCCTCTTTCCTTCTCTTTTCCTAATCCGCTCTCCCCTCCCTCCCTCGCCCTCTCTACCCTGTACACCCCAACCTCACAATTTTTCTCCACTCGAGGCGCAATCCGTCTGTTTCCATTTCTGTGTCTCTTACAACGTTTCTCTTCACCACCCATCGCGCTAAATCTCTCTCTCTCTCTCTCTCTCTCTCTCTCTCTCTCTCACCTCTTTCTTGTATTCATGGGAGTGTGTTTACCTGTCTGTTCTTGGCTTTTAGTCCGTCTGTCTGTCTGTCTGTCTGTCTGTCTCCTTCACCTGTCGGTAATTTTGTGTGAGTCTGTCTCTCTTTCCCCTTGTCTGGTATATCTCCTTTGTATCTGTGTGTGTGTGTGAGAGAGAGCGCGCGTGTGTTGTCTCTGTCTCTCTCTCTCTCTCTCTCTCTCTCTCTCTCTCTCTCTCTCTCTCTCTCTCTCTCTCTTCCCCCCACAAATCCGCCTCCACCACCAACCCACCCACTTACCTGCTACTCACTGTTGTCCTACTTCCCCAATTACTGAATTTTCTTACCTTTCCTTTCTTCTCTTTCGCAGAGTGGGAAGGCGCATGGGTCTCCCGGGATAAGGAAGGAGCAAGAAGGCCCAGGTAATGGTCGCTCTAACCCTAATTCCCTCTCCACTAAGAGTTCGGAGGCGTCTCGACGTCTCCCGTGGCCGCTTTTTTTTTATACGGCATGTGCTTTGTTTTCCTTTCAGCTTTATGGTCGCTTGTCAAGTTTCGACATAGAGAGAGAGAGAGAGAGAGAGAGAGAGAGAGAGAGAGAGAGAGAGAGAGAGAGAGAGAGAGAGAGAGAGAGAGAGAGAGAGAGAGAGAGAGAGAGAGAGAGAGAATGGGTAATCAAGAATCACTTATAAAAATATTAACGTTGTGGAGTCACTGACTCAGTGTTCAACGACTGGAAATATTGATTTTGTGGGCTTGAGCTTGAGATTTAAAAGAAGTTAACCATTAATCAAGCTTTCGCCCAAAAGGAGAGGAACGCCCACATGCTTTCCATCAACCCTCTGCGGTGATTTTACTGTCGAACTCTAGGGGGTAGTGTCTTTCTAAATAAGGTATTAAAAATATGATCTAACTCTGCCACCACGAGAAGGAACCGACTAATAAAATTTCTATGAGAAAATATAAAACAAAATTTTTTCAATAAATAAAATGAGTAAATAAAAATGAACGTCGATTATCTACACCTTTATATAATCAATCCAAATTGAAAATAACAGTTGCCACAACAATCTGCCACGAAGCTACACACCAAGAACATACAAAAACAGATAACGACATTAAAATGTAATTTTGTTTTTTTGTTAAATCAAAAGTAAGATCGTTTCCATGTTGGTGATGTCTATCAGCACGACTTTATTCTTCTAAAGTCTCAGATAGCATTCAGTCGCTAAATCATTATCATAACCATTATTTCTTTACATTTCTTTTTTTTTTTTTTGTCAAACATTACATGCACAATGGCAGTTGAAAGAGGAAATAATCAATACTTGAACTTCATTCCATTTGATGTCTGGTTTTGTCGCCAGCGATTCCTTAATGATGTAAGTAATGAAAGGAGGTTAAAGATCATATATGTAATGGTCAAACCATTGAAAAGCTAGACTGAATGTAAGATGAAAGGATGTTTTCGAGAGGAAATTCATTCATCTCTCTCTCTCTCTCTCTCTCTCTCTCTCTCTCTCTCTCTCTCTGCACAGATTAACGTACAGTCCACGCACTCTACCCGTTTTTCCTTACGGATCTGAAACTTTGGTGCCGAAAAGTCTAAAGATATAAACTTTACTGCCTCCAAGGAGAAATGAGGAATTACATTAAGGTCTACACATAAAAAACAAAAAAACATGAAGGTTCACGAAACACGTTTGAGATATTCCAACTATCACCGGGACAATAGAATGCAAACGTGGCTAAAACATAAAACTGACATAAAACTTGTAATAGTTAAATGTTTTGGCTGACGGACAGAAGACATGAGTAACGCTGACAGAAAATATAATTACATAATCATAACTCTAGTAATCAAATGAGTATAAAACAGAGAAGATGGAATTTTCTTTTGTATTAAATTGGCTGTGTATGTTTATACTGATCTTTTCATTGTCAAAAAAACAATGTATCAGAAAGTCATAATCTTAGTGGGCCATAAAGTTAAAGTAGGAAAGTTCTCTGTCGTGCATTAGAAGTAAACAAACCAAATAAAATGGCGTCGTCTGTAATGATAATGGCAAGGATCTTTCAGCTGTCTGCCATATCCCTCAGGCTTTCCTGAAGATACGACACTATGATATGCCTCGCCTAACTGTTAATATTCCATCAACTCAAGACTGGATATTACTGTTGTTTCTTCATTGACTTACTTAAGAGTCCTTGAAACTTGTGAAACTAGAAGATTAAGAGTATAAAAAAAAATGTATACCTTATTCAAATTCTTTTTAGTGTGATGTAAGAAAAATTGGATTCACCGTCAGGTTAACACAAATACCTAAGTTCTTGTTTAACTAGAAAAATTGCTATAATATGAACGATGTACTGCTGAATTTCTCAATCAATGTTAAAAGAGATAAAAGGAACGTCATATACTATGAGCAATAAATAATTCCTTCATCTACATCAGTGGTTCCCAACCTTTTCGTGAGTGAGTACCACTTGGTGGTCCCGTACAGTCACCGCGTACCACCTGGTTCCAGAAAATTCAGTTCCAGCAAATATTAATTTATTCACAAGTAGAACACAAATTAACTAACAACAACAAGGAACATAAGTCAGTTTAATGCGGGGGATTCATCTGTTTCTTTTCTACCAACTAACCCATGCCCTATTTTCTTGAGTAAGGCAATAATAATTTTTCTGAAAAATTAATTAATTTAATTTAGCCTAACTAAAAGTCGCATATGATCCCGAAAGTTCTCATGTACAGATATCACCTGGAAGACCTTCGTGGCACTCGTACCATAGGTCGGGAACCACTGATCTACTTGCACAGTCCTTCTCAAAACCTTGCAAAGCCATTAAAAAATGTTTGCTTTGATTTGCCGAGGATCTTTAAAAACTATGTACATTGTTCACACACTATACTAAAGTAGGCACAACGAGTCTCTATCTTTCAAAAGAAATATTATGCTAGGATTTACTGAACACAGTTTCTTTTTATCTTCACAAAATGCGAGATTTTATGAGTTACATTTTTAAAATCTTTATTAGCAGTTCTCGAAAATGATAATTACATAAAAATGGCGAGGTGTAAGTGTATCATCGTTATAAGAAAGAAGCATAACAAAATCAATGTCACCGCCATCTCTGAATGTTTTCAGCTTGTACATACAATAATGCAAGCGATACCCATAATGTGCCGATCACTGCAGGCTGGTAAGCGAATATTGTCATAACAAATACTAGGTATGATGGTGTTTGCATGTCTGCTTTGGTGAGGTAATGAAGCCTGACAAATATTCATGATTGATGCAAAAGTCAGGATGAGGTTTCCATTACCAATGAACAAGTGGAGGTAAAAAAAAAATGGTGTGCAGAAAGGCTGATGAGAAGTAGTGTGAGTTAGACAAGTTGCCGTATAAAAAACTATTGCACATATCTCCGATTTCTTTGTATAATTTGCAAAAAAAAAATAATGTGTCTGAAATTAGGATAAATCACAGGAACAATCAACTCCCAAAAACCCTCAATGAAAAGAAACACGACAAAGAGCAACAATATAGAAAAAGGAAAAGATTATACAAAATTGTGTTGAAAGACTAATTAGGTATATCTTTATATGTAAGGACATGACTAAATTCCAATTGCTTCACTGAATCAGAATCACTGATTTAAAAATAATAGGATTAATAACTTTGTGAATCATCACTATCATCATCAACAACTTTCAACCTTCAATTGTAAGACATACAACATAGAGATGGTAGACTAAACACACACACACACACACACACACACACACACACACACACACACACACACACACACACACACATACATAGCGTAGTGGATAAGGTAGTGAGCGTGGGATCGGGCAGACGTCCATGGGCATGTTCGAATCCCACCACGTGCCGCCTTGAAACTTTGTCATTGTCGAATGGTTTAAAGTTACCTACATGTCACCATGATACCCAGGTTCTAGGTGGAGGTGAAATTGTCTTACACCAGTGATACACTTGTGTGGTGATATGGGCCCTAACATATAAATAAAATTACCTGCGCCGGTAAAGGATGGAAGATGAACGTGCTTCCCATACTCTTCAAGTAGCCCTAAAGACCATATCATAAAGAGAGAGAGAGAGAGAGAGAGAGAGAGAGAGAGAGAGAGAGAGAGAGAGAGAGAGAGAGAGAGAGAGAGAGAGAGAGAGAGAGAGAGAGAGAGAGAGAGAGAGAGAGAGAGAGAATTTCAATACTGGAAAATAGTAAATTCCTGTCTGAAGAGATGAACAGTCTCCAGGAATGGCAACCACTTAAAACATTTGCGCTCTGCATGCAGCTCAACACAATCAACAACTTATATAATCATCGTTGAAGAGAGAGAAAGAAAAAAAAAACATGCACGTATATGAATACATATTGTAAAATTGTGCAGTAAATATCCAATTTAATGGCGGAAAATAGTCACTCCTGGCACAATCTTTCCCTCGTCTTTCATGCACATCACCTAAATAAACACCTAGGTTTTGTATTGTTAAAGCCACAAAGCCAACCATGCACAAGCTCAAGTTACACTCATAAAAACGTTTTGCTTAATTATTCCATGACATTAATATTTGATGTACGATATCGAGTAAATATGGACTAAAACAATAGAAACGTGAGTGCGAGTACAAATAAAAACCAGTCTACCGGGATCACCTTTGCATTATGAATACCACCTCCCCAAGACTCTTGCCCGAACATAATGAAGAACTCCCACTGATTTCAATGCATTAGTAAATAAAGCAAATACTTAATTATAAAACCACCGTGTCTGAGAGAGAGAGAGAGAGAGAGAGAGAGAGAGAGAGAGAGAGAGAGAGAGAGAGAGAGAGAGAGAGAGAGAGAGAGAGAGAGAGAGTCAATATTTACATTCGACTCTACTCTTAGAATAAGTAAAAGAAGTGAACACTGAATCAACGGCAAAAGGATGTTTGAGAAGAGATAATGTGAAGTGAGGTGAGGTAAATAAGGTAAGATAAGATACGGTAAGGTAAGGTAAGGTAAGGTAAGGTAAGATAGGGTAAGGTGAGGTGAGGCTTGGCAAGAAGCAAGTTAAAAATAAAAGTATAATTTCGTTCTTTCTTTACATTGTATCCATTATAACATACTGTAACATTATCCGAAAACCACGAGGTGAGGAGACACTTTGATAACTTGGTAAATACGTCAGTTGAATATTCCGCTAGCTATAATAAACGTTGAATATAAGAACCACGGAGAATAATATTCACAAGCAAAGACATATCCAGTCTCTCTCTCTCTCTCTCTCTCTCTCTCTCTCTCTCTCTCTCTCTCTCTCTCTCTCTCTCTCTCTTCCATTACACTCCAGTGAGTTTTCTGATCTGGTCTTTCCAATTTGTTCCTTGTTTGCCTTGGCTCCATTTTACCTCCTTCCTTGCACCGGCATTTTGTCAGAGTAACTCTCCAATTACTATAGTCGCTGATACGCAAAGTATTCCTTACTCCATGGTGGCTTTCCCCAGTATCTCTTACACCTGACGTGGTGCATTTTTATTGGCTGTTCTTGATTCTACAATGTCAGTGGTGTTTTTCGTCTATGAAGTTTATATACAGGAAATTAAAAATATATATATTTATTGAAAAGAAAATAAATAAATATGGAGATAATGTATGGATATTCGGACTAGATAGACGATGAGTGGGCGCGCCACATTTCCTAAGCCACATTTCCAACAGGACACATCTACAAATTTAGGAGTTTTTAGAGTAGTAACATATATCCTGCAGGGATACAGCGTATCTCCTACACACAGTAGGTGTAGGAAATATGCTTGGTACTAAGTTGCTGAATAGGAAATGTGCTACACTTGTTTTTTTGTGTACGAAATATGATATATGTGTAGCAGTGGCAGTATGACATAAATCCTACAGTTATGTTGTTTTCTACTAATGTTACATATGATAATAGGCAAAAGTCTGAAGAATACTGATGTATTTAAAATAAAACTTTAAAAGCTGGAGAGCACATTAATCAAAATGGAACTTTTTATTTCTCATCAAAATGGTACTTTTTATCTCTCATTAAAAAGGAACTTTTTTTTATTTCTTATAATACACGGTTGTTAGTATCTGCTGCTGACACAAGGATAGTTATGCAATTTGCACATGTGGAAGGGTGTCGGCAGGACAGAAGAACGACTGTCCTCTTCCTCAGAACAACACACCACCACCACCACCACCACAACAGTAACTAATTATCAATAATTACAGGAATATAAGCACCTCAACAAATTTGTACTCGGCATGTTCTCAACAAGTTCCCGGTCTATAACATTTTATAACAGTTTTAACCTCCGACAGTACGGATCTTCCCCCACATCTAGGGTGGTGAATGTAACGCAGGTACACTTTTGTTTCTAGCCATACTTAGGTGGTACCGGAATCCAGAGTTGTCTTGGAAAACCTCTGCATTAAAGCGGATGTTCCTCTCAATACTAGCCATGCTTGGTCCAGGAGCAAAACACTGTCGGGTCGAGACTAAACTCAAGTTAATTCATGTCTGAATGATACCGATACTGCGCTGAAGGGATTTATAACAGGTTAAGTACTTGTTGACGGGTCAAGGTCGTCTGGACCGTAGTGAGCCAGAAGCGCCGAATACAGAGATGCCCCCCTATGGCGGTGCGCCTTCACAATGTAGAAAATGTGACATAAGAGACTTGATCACCTATGTGTAAGATATGTGACAGGACGCCAGATATTCTAGATATATAGGAGAAGTAACAACGCCTCGACGATGACAGTATCTAGATAACTGAATTCTACTCGAACAAAATAACACTAGAATGTGCAATCAATACAAGAACTTTGGTCCATTGTTGAGAATTAAAGGCAACTAAGCCGAGCTAACAATTATTTAGTACGCAAGCGGAACAAGACACGAAAACTTCTTGATGAAAAACGCAAGGTGATGTGAAAAAATTACCTCAAGGCTGCGAGATGCTTCTCCTACCCAGAGAAAGAAAACTTGATTAATTTTCTACTTCACTGCACCATAATCCAGAGAGAGAGAGAGAGAGAGAGAGAGAGAGAGAGAGAGAGAGAGAGAGAGAGAGAGAGAGAGAGAGAGAGAGAAGACTATGTTGAATTGCAAAATAACATATGATGGGAACATATGCAAAGAAGATTATAATGAGTTGCTTTAATTCAGATATCAAAGAAGAAAAAGAAATGTTATACAAGATTTGGTATATCAACGTTATTAATCAAACTAATAATAGAAATAAACTCAAGGTAGAAAGTTGAAATTGGAACATTAGAAATGGAAAGTTTTTTTTTCAAAATATGAGAAAGTTATGAAATTAACTGTCAAAAGATACTAATCAATTTTGAAAATATTTAAATTACAAAGTCAATTTCAATTATAAGCCCATTTGTTGTCAGTCCACTAAAGGAAAGGTCCATCCACTGTATTCTATCTTCTAAACAACTCTCTCTCTTTTGCTTCCCACTCAAGTATCCCCTCTTCTCTAAGCGTTATTAAGCATACTCTAAAAATAAATAAATGATTAAATAGAAAAATAACGGAAATTTCGTTTTTTTCTCTTGCTATAACAGTTCCCATGACGATACCTTTTTTGTATCGTCTTCGACATTAACATCCTTTCTTTTAATTGCTTATTCTCTACATGAGCCTCAGCCGTCCATGTAGACAGTACTCTTCTGTAACGATTGATTCAACTACCACAGTTCTCATAGACAAGTTGAACTTGAAAGATTTTCCCCTCATGGGCACCTTTCCTCTATCAAATTTTCTTGAATCTCCCACGCACCTTTGAAATGTTACATCTTTATAACTTTCATGATTACTTCTCTTCTGAACTCTGTATACCTCTCCCATACCAAGTCTTCACCGTACTATCATCCGTATTTTGTCAACCTCTTCACTTCAAGAAGTAACTAGAAAATTTACTCTTTCATCCCATTCCCCGAGTAAACCCTGGGAATCTGTTGTGTGCTCCTGCTTGCTACAAGTTAGATTATTTCTTAAGAGGCATATCAAGACACTTAAAAAAAATCGATTTCTTTATTCAGGAAACGGCATTGTTTTTTCCTTACTAATTTTATACAATTAGTAAGAAAAAAAGACATCAACAAAAGTGAAGCTGAGGTAACGCAGGGAATGCTGATGATCCTTATATTGTGAGTAATATATAAGTACAGACGATCTTTACACACACCAGCTTGGGAGAATATAACAAAGCCAAGCCAGAAACCAAACTGACGATGATATCACAAACTTCAATATGGGGGAAATGGGACAGGAAATGGGTGGGAAAACTTTAATCACTCCTTTTTCTCCCTCTACCATATATATATATATATATATATATATATATATATATATATATATATATATATATATATATATATATATATATATATATATAAAAGCTTACCATAAAAAAAAAAACAATAGATGCAGGAAGGCACCGTGATTGACATTCCCCATCTGCCACAACGTACGCGTTATTTACAAACTACAGTATTGTTTTGTTCTTAGTATTTAGTGCTATAACCATACACACACGCACGCATTCTCTCTCTCTCTCTCTCTCTCTCTCTCTCTCTCTCTCTCTCTCTCTCTCTCTCTCTCTCTCTCACACACACACACACACACACACACACACACACACACACACACACACACACACACACACACACACACACAGAGTACACACAATGTAGGTCATTACTGATTAATTCACTTGCCTAGATCCATTACCTGCGTGTCGGCACTCTTCTTTTCCAGTCCATTTTCCAGAAACACACCCAGGTCGGAAAAAAAATAAAACTCACAGAGTTCTTAATTAACTCTAGCAGCGGTGAAGGAAAGAAAGACAGAAAGGAGGTAGAACAAAATAAACAGAAGATAATCAATTTCCTCCGAGGCTAGAGAGAAGGACCTTGCTGGAGCAAATACACACTAAGGGGTCGTCGAGATTTCTAGCCCTACCACTCCTCACTCCTCACTTCTCATCCTCCTCCGCTCCTGAATAGCCTCTCATGCTAGGCCTTCCCTTGGTGCAAGCGGCGGTATAATCTCCAGTCTGGGTCACAGTGGGCTTTGGGCGACGCTGTTTGAGGTGCAGCGGGCGAGCGGCGGCGACAGATTTTGGCAGGATGGATAAAAAATTAAATATGAAAAAAGAAAAGGAGCTGCGGTGGCTTCTTTTTCACAATTTCACCCTTTTTAGGTCATGATGAATTTTCGCTGCCGTAAGGCCCAGCTTCACCCTCCTCCCTCCTTACCCCCTTCCCCCAACCTTTATCTTCCTCCCCCCACCCATCCCACTTCCACTTTCGCGGCGTACCTGTGAGGCCAGTTAGGTATTCCGGGTTTTTAAGAGCTTTACACATTCATTGGCTGATAAAACCGCAGGACCCGAGAGGAGCAGTGGTGGCGCCCTCCCCTCGGCCTGCCTCCTGCCCTCCTTCCCGCCACAGCTTTGTTTGAGCCCTTGACAGGATTTTTCACGCGATTTACCTCAGACCAGTGAAGGAACCTTTTACGGATTTTATGCTTTCAGCTCGAGCGAAGGGCACGTTACCGGCGGAGTGGCTCGCGGCGCAGGGCAGAAGGTTGATATTTTCCTCAAACAGGAGAGAACTGGACGCGATTCTCGTTAGCTCAAGAGCACTTACACAGGTATTAGAAAATAACAATTAATAGGTAAAAGGAACTACCAAACCAGTACAACAGAAATAGTAACAGATACAAGAACTAACTAGATAATACCATCATATCTTCTAATATTACAAACACTGTTACCACTATAAGAGTCGCAACACACTCTAGCAGCTTATGACAACCTCGCCACGTTCACCCCTGCACTCCCTCCAGCAGCAGCAGCAGCAGCAGGTGCGCGGCCCCGTGTGTCGTGATGTCACCCACCACCTCTCCCTTCCCTACAACACACACCTGACATGCCATTTCGGTTCAGTTATTGCTGGGAGAGGGAGGGGGCACGGCCTCTCTGATGACACCCTCCCTCATGTTTGTGTTTGTGTGCGTGTTTCTCTGCCACTAATATCGGCAAAATGTACGCATACCTCTCCCAGTACAGTACACTCCACCACACTCCCCCTCACCGTACCGCTATTTGCACAGGAAAGAAGGGAGGAAAAATAATATATAAAAAAAAGCGTCCCCACCCTTACCACTACCACCTCTCCTTCCCGTCTACTCCCCTACTACTAACCCAGGAATAAAATGGGGTAAAAGGGAGGGAGAGTGAAAAAAAATCTCGTGTTGGGTTAAGGGCGACATTAAGGTAGGCAGAATTTCCCTTATCTGTCCCTACCAACCTGTTTGTCCAAAATTCACTTTACAAATACAGTCTAATTTTCCTTTCCCTCCCTTTTCTCCCTTTTTTTCCTTCTGCCCACACCTTCCCTTCACTCGGCACCAGCTCCCTTATCACCTCCATCTGCCCCACTACGCTTTCTCCATAGCCTCCTCTCTACCCTCGCTCCTTCCCACCTGGTCCCTCCTCCACCTTCCCACCACGCACACCTTAAAACCCTGAAGGAGGCAGCAGCAGAGGTGGTGGTGGTGGTGGTGGTGGTGGTGGTGGTGGTGGTGGTGGTGGTGGTGTGTCATGGGGGACGAGAGGGGAAGGTGGATGTCTTTGTGAAAACCCCAATCCACTTTATTCCCCCTTTTGGCCACCTGAAAAAGCTTTTGAAGGCTTCAGTTAATCCTTTTCCCCCTTTTTTGCTCTCCTTCCTTCTCTCTCTCTCTCTCTCTCTCTCTCTCTCTCTCTCTCTCTCTCTCTCTCTCTCTCTCTCTCTCGGTCTCATACTAAGTGTAATAAATAAAGCAAGGGTACGTACAGAAGAAGTGCGTTTCTTTCCTGACTAACTCATTTATGCAGGTGAAAAATGGAACCGTTTTGAAACCCAGTCCACTTTACGCTTTCATATTTCTTTCCCATCTTTTCTCCTTTTCTTGTCACATTTCCTTTTGGGCCGTTATTTCTCTCTCTCTCTCTCTCCTCCCTCCCTCCCTACTACATCCCTCCCTCTCTCTCTCTCTCTCTCTCTCTCTCTCTCTCTCTCTCTCTCTCTCTCTCTGTGACGTTTTTATTACCAACTCACACACAAACACACACACACACACACACACACACACACACACACACACACACACACACACACACACCGTAAACTTTCATCCTAAAACAGTATTTTCTCACAATTTTTCTTTTTAATTTTTGTAAGTCTTTCTCTCTTGTCTCGCCTCGCCCATCCTCGCTCTCCTTTCCCATCTCCTCCCTCCCTCCGTTCCCTCCATCCGCGTCCCCTCGGCTCCAGACACTCTCGGGCACCGCCGCTCAAGCATGGGAGGGGAAAACATTTTAATATTAAGCATCCCTCCCTCCTCTCCTCCATCACACTCTGGAGGATAATAATAAGATACTCAAGCTTTACCTGAGCAAACGTCGCCTGCATCAAGCTTCCCGTGGCGGGACAGCTTTCGTTCCCTGGTAAGGCTGTGATGGTGGTGGTGGTGATGGTGGTGATAGCGATGGTGATGGTGATATTAATGATGGTAACGATGTTTTAATTTTTTTGTGTGTGTGAGTGAAAGTAAAACATTCTGAGTGTGGCTTTTCTGTTGTCGGATAGGAAAAAGGACACTTTTTGTAGTATCACATGCATCAATACATAAGAATAATGACGATGATGATGATGATGATGATGATGATGATGGTAATAGTGATCGCTGCTCTTTTGGTGAAAAAGGAACATATTTTATGTCTGACTTTTAAGAAGCAGGATATTTTTCCATTTGCTTATAACATCAAAAGCAACAACAACCAATCATGATAATGATGATGATGATGATGGCTGTTTTACGGTAAAAGGAAAACATAAAAGAATGACTTTATCATTGACGTTTTTTTTCCCTTCTTTCTACCACCAAAAGATAATGCTAGTAGAAAGAGAAGATAAATAAAATACGATTTTTTAGAGGACGGCACTTTCTTTCCCTCTCTTTATACCGCCACAAGTAAGGCTGCAAGAGAAAATTAAATTAGAAGGGAAATGTTAACGCGTATAGAAACTTTTTTATTCAGTATTTTTGAGGCAAGAAACAATAGAGATAATGGCGCCGCTCCTATCACAGCACCGAGAGCACGAAGAGAGGACGGGAATGAGGAGCAGCAAGAGGATAAAGATAGGATATTGTGGTAGTGAAGGAGGATTTTTTAGAACATTCTTTTTAAGTTACAGTGCTAAGAGAGAGAGAGAGAGAGAGAGAGAGAGAGAGAGAGAGAGAGAGAGAGAGAGAGAGAGAGAGAGAGAGAGAGAGAGAGAGAGAGAGAGAGAGAGAGAGAGAGAGAGAGAGAGAGAGAGAGAGAGAGAGAGATATCCAGGAATTTTGGTATTTGTATTCTGATAATAAGAATTTCACTTAAACTGCGGAATATGGAAGAAATAGAACAAAAAGAAAACGATGATGAAAAAAAATCTGATGAGAATAGGGCGTGGAAAGAGAAATATTCCTACTGACATAAAAAAAAAGTAATAATAAAAAAACATACCTACTCTTTAAAACAAAATGGGGGAATCCTTTTAACCATATGAAAAAGTAACCTTGCAAAATACCAAACACACAAAACCAAGAAACAAAAGAATTATTGGACTTTTTTTGTTTCTTATACTTTTTTTTCAACAGCACGTCGAACTCAGGGAATAAAACTAGTATGAGTAATCAACGATAAAACCTCAAAGAAGACTCACCCAAGGCAGTTTGGTAAAGATGTACAAGGATTGACAGCAACACAACTCACCTGTAATGACAAAATAGAAAAAAATAATAAATTGGTAAAAATAAAATGGCAAACATTGACAAATTAATAGATAAATAAACAAATCATTTTTGCATCTCTCTCTCTCTCTCTCTCTCTCTCTCTCTCTCTCTCTCTCTCTCTCTCTCTCTCTCTCTCTCTCTCTCTCTCTCTCTCTCTCTCTACATAAATTGAACATATTTCTGTACTCACTCCTAATGTTTGTTTCTATCTCTCACATTACATAATCTGACAAGTAATAGATTCTTACTAGATTAGAGGACTTCATATTAAGAAAAACTTTTAACACAGGAAGGTAGTGCAGTATGTTGCTCAATTTCTGTCCGTCATACTGTTACCAAATTAAAGGAATTGACTGTAAAATTCTACCTCTCTTATAGAAATATATATATATATATATATATATATATATATATATATATATATATATATATATATATATATATATATATATCACTGGTTTTCTCATATATTGTTATTGTTAATCCATGACATTTATTACACTACCAATGAAACCATGAAGTCTTTTAAAACGACAATTGCTTCCACTAAACCTTTTGAAAAAAAAAGTATAATTAAGACGGTGAAACGTTTGAGAGTGCAGTCCCTGTAACCCTAAGAAGAAAAACCAAGTTTGATAAAAAAAAATATACAGAATAAAATTTGTAAGCATTAAAGAAAACAGATAAAAAGACTTCGTACAAATTTTTCGTACATAATAAACCTCCTGAAAGTGTAACCATCATCCATAAATCTATTGAACTTTTTTATTGAATATTTTGAATATAATATACGTTCTTTTCACAAGGCTAAATCTTCTCCACTCGAGCAATACATGAAACATTTTGTCTGTCCCTTCGCAAAAAAAAAAATAAATAAATAAATAAAATAAAATAAATAAATAAATAAAATAAATAAATTAAATTAAAAAATAAATAAATAGATAAAAATAATAATAAATAAATAAATGAATAAAAGAAAAAATAAAATAAATAAATAAAAACAAAAACAAATAAATAAATAAATAAATAAATTAATTAATAGAAATTTTATACCCATCTTAACGTTCATATGAGAGATGTCAAACAGAATTATCCTCTATACCTTTCAGTTAACTTCAAATTATTCTAACCCCATCCATAGTGGTCTCAAAAAAAAAAAAAAAAAAACTCGTTCTTCTTTCCTCAATGATGCCAACTCACATGCATCTGTGTTCTCCAAACATTGAATTTGTTATGTCTTTTCTTCCTTGTCTTAATAGCTTGTTCCACCAAGGAAATCACCAGAAAGTAGTTGAATGACAAGATGATTCCCGATTTCAGACTCGGCGGAAAGAAACGAAATTTGCAAGAAAACGCTCTTATCTCCGTTTTCAGCATTGCGCTTAACTGTGATTCTGCATCATAAGTCAAGAGTTCGCTACCACTTCCGCAATTTGGCCTGTCTGCTTAGATGGACGCATCTGATACAGAGAGAACACTGCTGACAATGAAAAAGAGAGAGAAAAAAACTTAAATTATTTTCTATGAAGCCGAAATTCCGTAGCATGTTGCAAGTGCACTGCAACTTTCATGCGTCGTCCTTCGTGGAATGAAGAATCAGGAGATGATGCAGCCGCCAATACTATAAACTTAAAAACGTAAGACATGTAAACCATAAGGCTGCTTTATTTTTCTGTCATATACGTAAAGCCAATATCTGCTTACCAGTGATGTTGTCTTGAAGGTTACTTTAAATGAAAAAAAAAAACATGAAATTACATATAGGATAATAACAACGAAACGAAAGAAAATGTAATGTGTTGCTGAAAAAAAAAAAAAAAACACCCGACAGATGAAAAGACAAAAACACAATGAAAGACACACACACACACACACACACACACACACACACACACACACACACACACACACACACACACACACACACACACACACACACACACAATAGCTGGCTGGCTGTCTGCGAGTATGTTTAAGCAACAGGACGTGAAACATGAGAGTGGCATACAGCAAACATACTAAAGGAAAATTATGAGAGAAGTAGACTGGAAGCTAAGCAGTCTGAAAGTTGGGAATAAACACACACACACACACACACACACACACACACACACACACAATATGACATATGGGGGAAAAAACAGCCAACCAGCTAAACTCACTCTCTCTCTCTCTCTCTCTCTCTCTCTCTCTCTCTCACACACACACACACACACACACACACACACACACACACACACACACACACACACACACACACACATACGCACACAAATCAAAGGGGGGTGTGAGCTATGTATGAAAAAAGGGTACATAAATCACTCTTGGAAACAACAAAAAATTGATGATGCAAAAACAATATACGTATTCATATCTGTCAGTCTATCAATATAAATACCCAAGTCTTATCTATCGCTGCATTTATTCATATGAACGAATGTGTACACACAAACACACACACACACACTTTGATAGTGGAAGTGGTAGTGATAGCGATATTGAGAGAGAGAGAGAGAGAGAGAGAGAGAGAGAGAGAGAGAGAGAGAGAGAGAGAGAGAGAGAGAGAGAGAGAGAGAGAGAGAGAGAGAGAGAGAGAGAGAGAGAGAGAGAGAGAGAGTCAGTCAGTCAGTCAGGCAGTTCGCATTGCACAAGAGCACGTCGCCCGCCCCTCGGACACACCCCTGGGAAGGACACGGGCGAGCAAAACAATGCCACGCCACACGAGAGAGGGAGAGGGGGATTATAGGCGGATGCTTCGTGTATCAATCAAGAGGGTTCACAGGGACTTGCAGAGAGAGAGAGAGAGAGAGAGAGAGAGAGAGAGAGAGGGGAGGATGACGGGAGATTAATGGAGATGTAAAGCAAAATCGAAGTTACGGGTCAGTAATAGACAAAGAACAAAGGTGGTGTCTCTCTCTCTCTCTCTCTCTCTCTCTCTCTCTCTCTCTCTCTCGGTGGGAGGAAGATAAACGGCCCCAAGCGACGTGTCTCTCTCTCTCTCTCTCTCTCTCTCTCTCTCTCTCTCTCTCTCTCTCTCTCTCTCTCTCATATCATGATAATGAAGTCGTTTTAATGAATTTGTGTCAGTCTGCGGTTCTTCTTTCCTCTTCTTCTTCTTCTTCCCTTCCACTTGTCTTGCTCGTCGTGGTGATGTGTCCGCTGTCTGGAGGTTAGTGCATTTTCATTTCTTAATTTCTCTCTCTCTCTCTCTCTCTCTCTCTCTCTCTCTCTCTCTCTCTCTCTCTCTCTCTCTCTCTCTCTCTCTCTATTTTGATTATCTGTGCCTGACTAACAGCAGCATTTTATTATCTTTCTCCTTTACGTTCTTCCTTCACTTGGATCCTCATTTCTCCTCTATCTAGCCCGCATTTTTCTTTACTACTCGTCTCTTGAGGGATGACAAAGGGTAGAGGGAAGGAAGGGAAAAGGACAAATCAACCTAATCTTCGCACTTTATTCTTCTCTTCACTTTCTATATTCCGCACCCCAACCCCCACAAAAAAAAAAAGAATAAATAACTTGTGTCTGGGTGTGTCTGAGAAGTCACTCGGAATGCTTCCTCTTCCTCTTCCTATTCCTGGCCTCTTTTCTCTTAGTGTCCTTACCACCGTCTTTCCGAGCACAAATAACCAATACGACAAGGGAAGATGCACGCTCCGAGAGTCACGCTCCAGCCGTCACTTCCGTTTTAAGCAAGCAAAAAAAAAAACTAGGCAAAGTAAAAAATAAGACTGAAATAAAAAAAAATAAACCTTTTCACAAGTAAGTCAGAGGACACATCCATCATAAGCACAAAGAACGAGAAAGGAAGAAGAAGAAGAAGAAGAGAGAGAGAGAGAGAGAGAGAGAGAGAGAGAGAGAGAGAGAGAGAGAGAGAGAGAGAGAGAGAGAGAGAGAGAGAGAGAGAGAGAGAGAGAGAGAAGGAAGAATCGGGGTGGAAGGAATGAGAAGAGTCTAGGGAAGAAGTGAAATGGAAAGTGGGTTAGAGAGACCGAGGACTTACTAGGAGAGGAATGAGGGGGAGGTGGAGGTCCGAGGAGGAGGAAGAAGAAGACGAAGAAGATGAAGAGGAGGAGGAGGAGGAGGAGGAGGAGGAGGAGGAGGAGGAGGAGGAGGAGGAAAATATGACCTTGATTCCCAGCACTATTAGCGAGTTCAGAGACAGGAAGTCGAGGTGGAGTGGAGTCGTAATTTCGTCGTGAACTCTTTGTCTGCCGGCCGCCCCTCGCAATTCCCCGGAGCGGAGGCGCTGGCGAGGGTCCAGAACGCCTTCATCGCGCCACGGGAGGAGGTGTGTAGGGAGGACAGGCGGGAAGAAAAGATTCTGCTTGTATATTCCTTTTTTTTTTCTTCTTTCCTCGGTGTAGATCAGAGTCTGAGAAGGAAAGGAGGGAGGGGTGATGCAGGGGAGGAAGCAAGTGAGAGCGAGCGAGAGAGCCAGAGAGTGCGGCAGTGGTAGTTACAGTGGTGGATGATACCGCCATTAGATGAAAATAATGGTATTACGCTTATATACAAGAGAGAGAGAGAGAGAGAGAGAGAGAGAGAGAGAGAGAGAGAGAGAGAGAGAGAGAGAGAGAGAGAGAGAGAACGCTAAAAAGCAAACCGAACACACATATGGACCACGAAAAAACAGGATAAAGAAAATAGGACGTGGGCGGATAAGTGGGTGGAGTAGCAGAGCCGCCGCGGCAGAAGCACATCATCTCTCGCCAGGGAGCTAAAACTTCATGGTGAACTCAGGCAAACACGTGACTCCATAAGAAAAATCATAATGTCCCAGGAGAAGCTTTCCTGGTCATATCACATCTAGTTTATTGGCACCGCTGGTCAGGCCGGCAGAGGGCGAGGGAGAGGGCGAGGGTGAGATGAGGGCAAAAGGTGAGTGGAATGTGAGAGGATGAAGAGAGCACTGGAGAGGTGAGGGAAGGTGAGGCGAGACGGGAGGAAGGGGAGAATTTTGGAAAAGACCAGAGGGACAAGGGTGAGGGTGAGGGGAATGTGAGAGGATGAAGAGCGCGCAGGAGAGGAGTGAAGGTGAGGCAAGTAAAGGGGAGAAGGAGGTAATTTTGAAAAAGACTGGAAAGAGAGATAGAGAGTTGGAGATGGAGGAGGAGGATTGGGGGTTGAAAATTATGGAGAGAAAGAAAAGAAGAGAAAAGAGGAGAAAAGAAAAGAAAAAAGAAAAAAAGGTAGGAGAGGAGGAGAGGAGAGGAGAGGAGAGGAGAGTTCAGGACAAAGGTTTGTGTTAGCTCATCATTTAGAGCTGTTGCTTTCTCTCTCTCTCTCTCTCTCTCTCTCTCTCTCTCTCTCTCTCTCTCTCTCTCTCTCTCTCTCTATATATATATATATATATATATATATATATATATATATATATATATATATATATATATATATATATCACACTCATTCACTCAGGCGCAGTCAAGACGTGGTTAGGTGTTCCTCCGGGCTGTGCGTCAGGCGTGCTGCAAGCGGAACGTAAATCAGGGGAGCGCTAAATGGGTTGTTGCAGAGTCTAGTGTGCCCGTTCAGGAGCTCCCGCCCGCCGGCCCTCGCTCCCCGGTCCCGTAACTCCCTTCGCTGCGAGGTTTATGATAATGGCTGTAAACGTTTTAACACTGTGATATTTATGTGTCTAGGTCCTGCTTTTGTCGTTGTTGTTGTTCTTGTTCCTTCTCCTATTGGTGATGCTGCTGCTGCTGCTGCTGCTGCTGATCTATAGTTCGTATAGTACATACAGGCACACACACAAAAGGGAAGAATGATATGTGATTGCATGAACTGAAAGTGTGTGTGTGTGTGTGTGTGTGTGTGTGTGTGTGTGTTTTCCAAGCGTGTTCCCAAATCTGTAATTACTCGTTATCGGCTTGATCTCCATCTTCCTCCTGCTTCACTCCTTAACACCACCTTCCCACTCCTCCTACTCATTCTTCTCTCCTCGTCCTCTAATACCTGTTACTCACAATTACCAGATTTTCCGTTTAATAAATGCAGTCAGCCATCATTATCACGCTTTCATTACAGCAGCAGCAGCAGGAGAAACTCACTTTCGTTAATCCTGTTACTGCGTTGTTGTCTTTCCCGTTTTAACAAGCTAGATATAGCGGCTTCTGACCCTGACCTCTAGCCCCTCTGAACATCTGACAAGGCCCTTTAACACGTGATCTGACCCCAGGTTTCGTTACCTGCCTGACTTTTTTCTTCGATATCTGCCCTCACCTTGTTTTTTGTCCCCTAGTCAGACCCTCCCAGCAATATTCAATCCAATTCCAAGTTCGTCAACATCTGCTTCGACCCTGACCTTTTGCTAACACTTGGCACACCCTTCTCCCTCACCTTTCCTCTTTAACTTTGACAATACTACATTTCTTCTCAGCCCAGTGCATTGCCCGTTACCTAAATGTTGATTCCTCAATTGATACACTTAAAAAACACATTGATTTAATGTCTATGGATATGCTTTATGTTTTCAGCAACCATTAGTCTTTTTTTTTTTTAGCATGCTGAGTTTCCCTTTACATAAAGGTGATGAATTAGATTCTAAGTACAAGAACTAGCACACTCTTAGTAATGAAGTTAAATAGTTATGCAAAAGGATGAAATTAAGGCTTTTTGACTTGACTAGTTATGTATGATTTTTTATTGAGTTCATGTAACTGCATCATAATTTCTTATAGTTATTTGTTTAATGTTCAACCCATTCATTTTTTCTATAAATGGCGTAACAGCAGAAAAATACCAACAATACCATCATTTGTCAGAAGCGGTCAACAACAGTCTCTCTCTCTCTCTCTCTCTCTCTCTCTCTCTCTCTCTCTCTCTCTCTCTCTCAAGAACATCCACTTTCTAAATTATGTCAATATTGTGACAAATACTTAACAGAACATCAATAGGCAATAATGTCGAATAAAATAAATAATGTACAGATTAAAAAAAAAAAATCGAAAACAACTCCGTTAAATTAATAGCGTGACCTTTGTAAAATTTTACATTATATGCAAATAAAGTCAGCATACCATGTGATATACATTAAAACCTCACACTCCAGCAAACCACGGAGCGTCACACACGAGTGATTCCTGGCAGCATAACACCAGCCTCTAATTGGCAGTCTTCCCGTCTCCACTCCCGACATGAATTGCAACTACGAACTGGATTTTCAATGCTGTGGTAGGTGTAATATCCACACATTACAAATCCTAAGTGTACTTATCATAAGGTCAAAAGCAAACATTCATTGTAAAACGAATTCACTGACATCAATTTTTCGCTGGTTAGAATGCTTTCCATCGAGAAATATCGAGCCACCGAGAAAAATAGAGCCACAATCACTGAATTATATCACAAATACAAACCACTGCGATCATAATAATCAGATACTAAAGTTTGATTCTCTCTCTCTCTCTCTCTCTCTCTCTCTCTCTCTCTCTCTCTCTCTCTCTCTCTCTCTCTCTCTCTCTCTCTCTCTCTCTCTCAGTATAGATACAGGTGATTTGGCGGTGGTACAATTCAGACAATAACAAAAATGACTATGCTGGAACTCACGTTTCATAGCTGCCGTGCTTCCAAAGTGTAATGTTGTATCTTTATTCATTCATTTATTTATCATATTTACTTTTTTACCAACTTGCTCTCGTGCCCACGTTCTTGAATATTCTAGGTTTTCTACCATCTGGCTTCGACTTAATAATCATTCTCTAACTAAATGTATCTGTGTTGTTTATCTCTCCCCTAACTCCTCTGACTATAGTAAATTCTTTGACGTAGTGGAGAAGGTGGTGAGCGCGGGATCGGGCAGACGTCTGCCCGTAGGTTCGAATCCCACCACGTACAGCATTAAACGCTTTGCCATTTGTCAAGTGGTTTAAAGTTACCTATATGTTACCATGATACCTAGCTTCTAGGTGGTTACACCCAAGATGAGCTTGGGTGGTGATATGGACCCTAATATGGGTACCACTATAAATAAAACTGCCTGCGCCACTAATGGGCGGAAGCTGAACAGCGCTTCCTATACGCTTTTCAAGTGAGCCTACAGGTGCTATAGACCTTAACATAAAAAAAAAAATTACTTCCAAAGTGGAGCACATTCGGTCTCTATCCTTTCGCGGAGACCTCCATTCTTGAAGATTTCAATGTTCACTTCCAGCTTTTGCTTTCCTATCTCTTCACTGACCATCCTAGTCAACTAGTCTTCAACTTCGCTATCCTCCATGACCTAGAACTGGTACAACACCCTACTCGTATTCCTAACCGTCTTGGAGATAAGCCCAACATTCTTGATCTTTTCCTTACCTCTAATCCTTCTGCTTATGATATTACACTGTCTTCTCCGTTGGGCTCCTCCGATCACAACCTCATATCTGTATCATATCCTATCTCTCTAATTCCTCCTCAGCAGCCCTCAAAGCAGAGGTGCCCCTGGCGTTTCGCCTCATCCAGTTGGGGGGACCTGAGGTGGTATTATGTTGATTTTCCCTGGAATGATTATCGTTCCCGTGTCGGAGACCTATCTCTGTGTGCTGATCGCATAATAGAGGTAACCGCATAACAGAGATAATAGTGTCTGGCATGGAGGCGTACATTCCTTATTCTCCTTCTTATCCTAAATCTTCTAAACTTTGGTTTAACACAGCCTGTTCTCGTGCTATACATGATAGAGAGGTTGCCCACAAAAAGTACTTGAGCCTTCCATCACCTGACTGATGCATTTATATTTCTGCCCGGAATCATGCCAAGTCTATTCTTCAACTTGCTAAACACTCATTCATAAATAGAAAATGTTAAAATCTTTCAAACTCAAACTCCCCTCAAGACTTTAGGCATCTGGCCAAAAATAATTTTACTTTACATCTTCTTTCTTTTATTTCATCATGATGGCACCACTGCCATCTCTTCTATCTCTAAAGTTGAACTCTTCTCTCAAACCTTTACTAACAACTCCATCTTGGATGATTATGGGCTTGTCCCTCCTTCTCCTGCTCCCTCTGACTATTTCGTGTATTCAATTAAGATTCTTCGTAATGATGGTTTCCATGCCTTCGTTGGTCTAAATCCTAGGAAGGCTAATGGGGTCTCATCTCATGCTAAAACAGCTTCTATGAAGTTATGCGCTCTGAGGCGTCTTCGCCAGTTTTTCTCGCCCCTCCAACTGCTAACTCTGTATAAGGGCCTTACCTGTCCTTCTATGGAGTACTCTTCCCGTGTTTCGGGGGTTCCACTCTCACAGATTTATTAGATAGGGTGGAATCTAAAGCTTTTCGTCTCATCAACTCCCCTCCTCTGACTGACTGTATTCAACCTCTTTCTCACCGCCGAGATGTTGCATCCCTTTCTATCTTTTATCGCTACTTTCATGCTAACTGCTCTACTGATCTTGCTAACTGCATGCCTCCCGTCCTCCTGCGGCCTCGTTGCACAAGGCTTTCTTATTCCTCTCATCCCTATTCTGTCCATCCCTCTAATGCAAGAGTTAACCAGTACTCTCAGTCATTCTTACCTTTCTCTGGTAAAGTCTGGAACTCCCTGCTTGATTCTGTATTTCCCATTTCCCTACGACTTGACTTCTTTTAAGAAGGAGGTTTCAAGACATTTGTCCCAGACTTTTGGCTAACTCTACTAACCTTTTAGGAAACTGGCAATCATGTAGGCCTTTTTTTTTTTTTTTTTTTTTTTTGCCCTTGGCCAGCTTTCCCTCTTCCATAAAAAAAAAGTCTCCTTCGGTCAAATGATCTGTACAGTCTTACCATCTTAATTACTTACGATAACGTTAACCAAGGGCTTCTTCTGTTCACGTTACCATTTTACTCTGTTTATTTCAAACCTATCTATCTCTCATTTTTCTCTTGATATTTAGTGAGAATATTTCGATCACGTGTTCAGGCCCCTATTCCTTTTTATGTACATATCTGTACGCTTTTGCATTATTTCAACTATACCTCGCCTACTTCCCTGAAATATTTCATGCGATGACAATTAAGTATTTAAAGACACATAACTAATAATAACGCATCAGTTGTGGCCTTCAGAAGTATTCAACGCCAAGAATAATTAAACTAAGACGAAATATTAATCACGATATGGTTCCCCTGACCACCGCCACCTCTCTCATTCTTTCCCAGTCTGAAAATTAGTGATTGCTGAGAAGTTGAAGAAATTATTGTTTAATGGTCTCTGATTCAGCTTCTTCTTTATGACATTTTGAAAGACCCATTTTTTTTACACAGAGCCATAGAGTTCTTGAAACATCATGTCGGTCTTCAATCATTCCTGTCAACACCACCACTACTTTTCCTCCATTTCTTCTCATTGCTCATCACAAACTCCATGACTCACTCTTCTTTTTACCATGTTATCTTACCACACAGAAAATATTCTCTACGAAGACGAAAATTCTCTCTCTCTCTCTCTCTCTCTCTCTCTCTCTCTCTCTCTCTCTCTCTCTCTCTTTCTGTTTTGTGACTATTTTCTCTTATATTTCCAAGATAGTAAACATGAAATGAAGAAATCTTTGGACGCATTTTAACTTCGCATTCCAGCTAGATAAGGGATCGCTCTTGCATTCAAGATACACGCCACATCAGGCAAGAGAGGAAGCAACTTGGGACACCAAGTCGACATATCACAGCAGACTGCTGCGCGAAGAATGAAAAAGAGCAGTAGTTAAAATGAAAGAAAGTGGGCCGAGTTGTTTTTTCTTCCAGCTTCAGACGTCTTGGCTTCCTTCCAATCTTAGTGCTCTTCTTATACATCGTGCTCCTCATCCTCTTTCTTCATTCTCTCTTCCTCCCGCCCTCTCTCGCTCATTGAATGATGATGCTGTGTTGCCACTGTTTGTTGCTTATGATGTTTTTGTTTTTATGTTATCGATGTTATGGGGTATTGTGATTTTGGTGTTGATGATAGTGATTATAGTGGTGGTGGTGGTGGTGGTGGTGGTGGTGGTGGTGGCAGTGATGCTGTTTCCTCTTCTTTCTTTTATGTAAAAGAGCTCTTTGCCAAGGGCAAGAAAAAGTAGAAAAGAGAAGGCACTCTAGAGTGGCAGTCCCTACAGAAAAGTATTAAAGAATATTGAAAAACAGAAAAAGTATCTTGAAACTTCCTTTTTGAAAGAGTTCAAGTCATGGGAGGGGGAAATTTTAGAAGTAGGCAAGGAGTCCCAGAGTTTAACAAAGGAACAATAGAGAATAATGATTGATTCTAACATTAGGGAGGTAAGCAGAAAGACGTGGATAGCGAGGCCGTGGGAAGAGGAGAGGCGTGCAGTTGGTAAGATCATTAGAGCAGTTACTGTCAAAATAGCGGTAAAAGGTATCAAGAGATGTTACATTGCTGCAAAGAAAGAGATCTTGAAGACAATCAGTTAGAGGAGAGGAATTAAATGAAACTTTGATTTCATTATGTCTAAAAAAGACGTATGAGTAGAGCCCCACATACATACATTACTAGTAAAGCATACTCTATACCTGAAGGAATAAAGTCCTTGTACAAACTTAACAGTTGGGGAATGGGAAAAAAAATCTGACTGGGACGACTCGAAATGTTTGGCTTTATAGACGCTGCAAACGCAAAAGTTTTACAAAAATTTCTAAACGTGGATGTTCAAAACTTAAGAGAAGCCACAATGTCAACAGTAGAGAGACAACGACGAAATCGTAATGGCGATCAGATAGAAGTGATAGATAATTAAAAATCTCCGTGTTGAATCCAGAAAAAAATTGAGAAGCAAGAAATTAAAACAATAGGACGTTAATTTGAGGAATTACAGCAGTCTCTACTTCTATGAACAGGCTGAATGCAGCAAACTTCCAGCAAGAAGGAAAGGTTTATTTTGGTGGAAAGAGTTAATATAGTTTGATTAAGAGAGATGCAAGCACAGAAGCACAGTTTTGGATGACAATAAGAGGGTGCTTAAGCCCTCCGGAGGTTAAGGCTAGGAAGATCGTAGAAACAATCATTGTGAAGGATATCAATAGGCAACAGGAAGAAGTCAGGGATGGGAGAGAGGAGAATAAGCCTTGAATTACCAAAGACAGGTGGCAAAAAGCAGATGGTAGTAATGTCATCAGATTAAAATAAAGAAGGGAAAAATAAAGTAGCAGCAAAGTTATTGTAGCGTCAGGAGAGGAGTTAGATCTAAACAGATTTTGAAGCTTCTTATTGATTTGGAATTTTTCGGATAGTCAGAAGACAGACTTGGCAAGATCTCGTGCTAAAATATGAACTGCATGAGCTTCAGGTGATGGAGAGCTCAAGAATTTTTTTGTGGACCACCTCTCTATCATGTATTCATGTAGTAGGAAAACACGCTGTGTTAAACTAATGTTTTGAAGATTTAGGGGGAGAAAAAGATGAATGTACACCTTCATCCTAGATATTATCACTTCATCTATGCCCTCCTCTGACTGACTGACTTCAGCCTCTGTCTCACCGCCGAAATGTTGCATTTCTTTCTATCTTTTATCACTATTTTCATCCTAACTGTTCTACTGATCTTGCTAACTGCATGCCTCCCCTCTTCCTGCGGCCTCGCTGCACAAGGCTTTCTTCTTCCTCTCATTCTGTCCAACTCTCTAACGCAAGAGTTAACCAGTACTATCAATCATTCAAAACTTTCACTGGTAAACTCTGGAACTCCCTCCCTGCATTTGTATTTTCGACTTCCTACGACTTATCTTCTTTTAAGAGGGAGGTATCGACGCATTTGCTCCCTAATTTTGGCTGACGCTTTTCTTTCTTGTAGAGAACCAGCACTTAAGTGGGCCTTTTTTAATCTTTTTCTTTTTAGCCCTCGGCCGACCCTCTTTCTTAATAGAAAAGAAAAATGGCCAACCCTTTTTCTTACACAGAAAAAAAAATTAACACAGAGACGGGTCTCTGACACAGAGGCAATAGTCTTTCCAATATAAATAAAAATAAAAGCACCTCTGGTCCCCCAATTACAAGAGGCAAAACGCTAGAGGAGCCTCTGCTGTGGGGGATCCCGAGGAGGCATTCGAGTGATAGAACAAGATACAGATGTGAGATTGTGATCGAAAAAACCCAACAGAGAAAACCAAATGTCAGCATGAACAACAGGATTATAATTTGAGAAAAAGATCTTAATCTACCATCTCCATCTCTATTTTCAACAGTTCCTCTTCTTAAAAACCATCATCATTATCATCATCATCATCATCATCACCGCCATCACCACATCCATCATCATTATCATTATCATCATCATCATCTTGTTTTTTTTTTTTTTTTTTTTTTTTTCTTTTCCTCCTCCTCCTCCTCCCCTCCCTCTTCGTTTCGTCGTATACTCCATTTTTTTCCCTTTGTCTTATTCTGCTCCTCCTGCTGCTGCTATTCCTCCTCCTCTTCCTCTTCTTCTTTCCCTTCTTCCTCCTCCTTTTTCTCCTCCTCCTCCTCAAGATCTGCTCAGTTTAATACCGAAATGCTCCCTAATGTTGACTCTATGTTCGTAAATTTCAAGGGTCTTTTCCTCCTCGCCTGAGCGCCACTCGGGGTGCAAAAGGTGGAGGAAAGTCCATCCACTCTTGCAGTTTCATCCTAACTTGACATGCATCAAGCACTCTGGGCATCGCCACCCATGAAAGGGAAGGAATGGAACCCCACACCACCCTTTCCTCCTCACTTACTAACTTGGCAAGTAGAACTCAAACCACACTTATTAAATGTAGAATACTTTTATATTATTTTCTTTGTTCACTTTTATTTTCTGTCTAAACATTCCCACTTTTCTCCCATTCATCCATTTTTTCCTCATTGTCAAAGTATACACTTTTACCAAACTCTGAAGATCGATTATCCTTTAATATTGAAATTTCTCTTTCATTCTTTTTTTTCTTCTACCTTAGTCTACATATTTCTACTATTTTCTTCAAATATTGCATACTTTCACATTCAAATATTTAATTTTCACATGATTTTCTTTCTTCCTCATTCTATACAGTCCTTTCATCTTCTGACATATGCTCCTATCATACTTCTTAAATAGTGTATTCCTTTACTATTTTTTCCTTTTAGTCTATATACTTTGGCCATATCTTTAAAATATATAATAATTTCGTATTATTTTTTTTCCTTTTCAACAGTTTCTCTTTCTCGATTTATACATTCCCATCAAGTTTCTCAGATAAAGTATAGTTTTGCATTTACATACTTCTCTTTTAGTCTTTTTTTTCAACTAATTCTAAGCACAATTATATACTTTTCTTTTTCTACTTACACATCTCACTCTATTCTAATGACAAATTCTCCTGAAAATACAATTATCCCATGATCAAGACTCTCAGAACTCAACACTCCGCTTCTCCTGTGTTTCATCCTAATCCAATTTCTCTTTTAACCTGCAAAGCTTCTCACTATGTATTACAACTTCTCCTCACCTTTCCCTGGTCTTCCCTATCCTACCTTTACCAACAGCCTATCTGTTCCTCCATACCACTACCACCACCATCACCACTACCACCAATAGCAGCCCTTCTACCTTGCCGTTCTTTGTGGGAAGGGAAACATAGGTACTGTACCTAATACATAAATTAAACGCATATGTAAATCCTCATACATAAAATACTTTGATGCATAAACGTTTCCCTTCAGTGCTCAAAGTTTGTGGGAGTAAAGATATTTTGTTCCATTATTGCGGGATATAATACACAAACACACTGTGTACACTCAAAACAAGTTTTTTTTTCTTTCTCTCTTCTTCCTCCCCCCTTCCCTTGCTTCTTTTCTCTCGTTCGCAATTGAAAATAAGGAGATGAAAAAAAAGGAAAGGAGGGTGGCATACATTTTTCTTTTCAAGGCATTTCTTTCTCAGTAGAAAGAAAATCCAGTTTTTTGTCAAATGAATAAATTTACATTCTCCTAACATTTCCTCCTTGCCTCCGAGTCCCCAATATTATATAAGCAAGATTCCATATATATGCAAACCCACTCAAACCTTCAGCCACCTTCAGACTGGGAATGCCCCCACCTGGAGCTGCGCCGACCCACACGTGTCCGTGTCCTCCTCCTCCTCCTCCTCCTGGTTCAGGTCTGCGTTCCCTCCTCGTCCGCGTCTTCCTTTACTCGTTTACTAAAAAGCTCTGAACCTGACCACCAATTTTTTTTCCACGAATCCTAATAGTTTTCCATTAGTCTGATATGCAGCAATACTGTAATGAGCCTCATCGCACTATTCATCTCTCAAACGAGTCCCATTACTTGCCTGCACTCGTGAGATTCCCTTCATTGTTGACACTACTCGCCTAACTACGCGACGCCGCCACAGGAGATTAATCACGACCTCAATAATGTGTACCCTTACTCGATACTTCTCTTAATGTGCGAAATATCTCTGATTCCTTTGGTCATGGTCAGATTTAGTGTGTTCTAAGGACCTGGTGGCTATGTAGAAAAGCTTTGCTCAGGACCGAAAGACGGACACTTCGAAACGTGTCCACACCAGTTTATGGATATGAGAGAGAGAGAGAGAGAGAGAGAGAGAGAGAGAGAGAGAGAGAGAGAGAGAGAGAGAGAGAGAGAGAATCTTTCATAACTCTAGTGAGCTACATAATTATAACCTGCATTGTTATGGTGCCATAGCTCACGCAAAAAATAAATAAATAGATAAAATAAATAAATGATAAATAAAATCATATAGAAAATCTGTTGCAATAACCTTATGGGCTAACATTGCCCAACATATATTTTCTTTACTTCAATGTTTGAACTTTTTTTATTAATCTTTTGAATTGAATCTTGGGAAAACTGTTTTCTTCTTTACCGTGAAATTATGTAATGTTCTTCGATCTAGTGATTACTGATATCTGATGCAACGCAATACTTTTCTTTTCTAGCTGTACTTAAGAGTACACAGAAATAATGTTCATCAGATCCTTTTAAATGTACATAATTAGATCAGTTGATATAAACTTGAAGGGTAATTTCGCCGTTAAACTAATAGATAAATGTATTAGGGTTAGCACTTCATATCAGTGAGTGTTACCCATAATGATCCTATGGATTTGAGCCTTGATTAAAAAATTATTCGTCATTTTTATTTTCAAAGTAAGACGAATATACAATATTACCACGGTGATATAATGCACACATTTTTGCTGATATTATTTCTCTTATAAGTTTTCATTCATATAAATCAATCACAGTTTGCATTTTGTGTGTGTGTGTGTGTGTGTGTGTGTGTGTGTGTGTGTGTGTGTGTGTGTGTGTGTGTGTGTGTGTGTGTGTGTGTGTGTGTGTGTGTGTGTGTGTGTGTGTGTGTGTGTGTGTGTGTGTGTGTGTACTAGTGTCTACCTGGTTAATTCTCTCTCTCTCTCTCTCTCTCTCTCTCTCTCTCTCTCTCTCTCTCTCTCTCTCTCCGTGCCGCTGCACTCGCCACAGCATGGCTCTAAATCAGGGGTTCTCAACCTTTTTAATCTTATGTACCCCTCGAAGTCTTTCAGTATTGATCACATACCCCTTTCCCACAATGCAACGTCAGGAAGGGTAAGAATAAATGCATGGTTTATTGACTTAGGTTATTAAGTTTAATTTGTGTTATATATGTGGAGCAGAAATTTTTTTTAATTAATATTAGTATGTTTCTATGAGGTAGTGTGGATAGGAACTGGCACCTCACAGGGAGACACTATATGTGACTAACATGCAATACATTTACCAAAAAAGAACTATATCAGACAATTTTCGATCATTATGGCAGTTAACTAGTATTGCTTCCAGCTATTTGCAACTTGTAAATAGTGATAGTGATAAATAAGTCACTGTGTGTGTGAATAACATATAAAATAATAAATCGGAACAAATATTATAGGTTTGCAAGGTTGTGTGGCAACTTTAATCCAAGAGAGCTTTCTCTCAAGTGATATAACTCCAAGAGTTTCCTTGTTAACGTTGTTAACGTGTCCTGGTTCTAGTGAAGGACACATCCAGCCTAGCACATCTAGGCCACATTGTATACTATAAACAAATTTGCAGTTATTCAAAGCTGAAGTATTTTGAGAAACCTGCCACGTACCCCAAATTCCTCTCAAGTAACCCTGGGGGTACGCGTATCCCAGGTTGAGAACCCCTGCTCTAAATGGTCTAAGCCTATATCGCTCGCTGGGTCAAGATAATCTTGTACCAGCCACTAACTCATCCGCTTGCTCGACTTGCCCGGGCTTTGGTGAACCGCTCACTGCCAACTGATTTCTAAACACCAACAAAGACGCACTGGAAGCGCCTACATAATAAATAAGTAGGTCTTCTTATTGGCATCGAATTCTTGATTCATGGATACAGATCACTGTAGATAGTCTAATTCAGTGACTCTTAACCTACATATAGTGGGCGCTAGTAGTTTTTGAGGGAACCGTAAAAGCGAGCCTTTTTGGATAAAAATTGGTGGTTATTTTCTTAACAAAAGAGTGATCTAATACTGCAAATTTGATGAAAAAGGCATACGTATAGCTTTGTAACTTTAGTTTTTTTATATAGACTACTTTGCTTGGTTCTCTTATTTTTACTGTCCTTACTTAATGACCCACATCCCTCCAAATCCCTATAAGGTGGTGTCTTAACTCATCCTGGACTTGTGTGTGAGCCAATTTTTGTACCTGTCTTGTACATAGTGTATACATTCGTGAAGATCTCACTTTTATATAGTCTGCTTGTTTTGTATCTATTATATCTACCTATAAAAAGCAGTCAGATTTATCAACTGAAGAAACGCTTGTGTTGTTCTTTTCCTTATTTCCAAGATTATTATTTTTTTACGCCATTTAAATGCAAAGCAGGTGATGGTTTGGATGACGAGCAAGTTCTCAAGAAAAAAAGATCTTAAGATATTCTGAGTTAAGTACCTTCTTATTTACCTATGATCGAATCGAATATATGAAAACCATTTTTTTTAAGGAAAAAAGTAATGAAAATTATTTTTAGTCTTTTTATGGTGTACGAATTAAAAATAAATAAGATGCTAGACATTGCTCAGCAAAGAGATCTTGAATGCTTTATGAATGTGAAGCTGCACGTAGTTGTCAGAACGAAATACATTAAAGGAACATTAAAGGAGCTTACTTTGTCATTTCTTTGAAGTGCATTTAAGCACGCATTCAAGATCTTTTTGCTGGACAGTGTGAAACATCTCACTAGTACTTAATTCGTTTGCAGAAAAGACTAAAAAGAATTTTCATTTTTTTCCGTAAAATATCAGAATGCCTTTCATTAATTAATGCAAAAGAAAGGCGTGAAGGACAATTTCTTAGATAGGAAGTGGTGTTGGGAAGGTTAAAAACCTTCGGTTAGTGAATACTAACTTATTGATAAATTACTGCATATTAACTTTCCTCATTGCTTATATTATTATTCATATGGCTTTTCTAACTTAAGGAAAATAAATCAAACGAAAATTTTTGAACTCTAGTAAATGATAAACAAAAAGGAAAATCGAATTATACCACATGGTTACACGAAATTGAAAATCACATAAAATTTAACTTTATTTAGTCTAGAAATCGTTAACTTTATATAATGTTACTAAAGTAACAAAAACTTACTATATATGAAATTCCACTTCATATGACTAGAATAAACACATAGAAAACAAAGGTTTACTTTTTAGACTAATAGAACAGAAAATGCAAAAAAATCTGCTGAACTTTTCTAAATTATAAAAAAGAAAAGGAAACGAAACGAAACCCCAAAGAAAAGCAAAAAAAAAAAAGCTTCCTTTCACACAGATTCCATCAGGCTAATCTTGGACGCGGTTCATTTGGGCGGCTCCTTTTTTGGCAGTCCCTCGCGTCCGGGAATAAATGGATGGACGGCGAGATATGAAAAAGTTACAGACGTGGTGATAAAGAAGAATGGCGAGTCAGCGAAAAGTAATTATCGTGCTGCGCCTCCCGCCTCCTCGCCGCGACCCCGGAGCCTTAAAATCTCAATCGAGGCACTTGCTCAAACTTTGCCGCAGTTTTGCATATGATTTCCCGTTTATTCGCCACCGTCTTCCTCCGCGCGCGCGCGTGTGTGTGTGTGTGTGTGTGTGTGTGTGTGTGTGTGTGTGTGTGTGTGTGTGTGTGTGTGTGTGTGTGTGTGTGTGTGTGAGAGAGAGAGAGAGAGAGAGAGAGAGAGAGAGAGAGAGAGAGAGAGAGAGAGAGAGAGAGAGAGAGAGAGAGAGAGAGAGAGAGAGAGAGAGAGAGAGAGAGAGAGAGAGAGAGAGAATGGGTGTGTTGAGTGACTGATGGTAGTGTCACCTATCTTTGGCCTCAAGGTATACAGTAGGCTGACCAGTTACTTCATTCTTCGTTTTTTCCTTCTCAGTTACCTCAGTCATATCCTCATCATAAAGTAACGGCCACGAACAGCATAAACAAACCTGCCAAAAGACGATCTTCTCTACCAAATCAAATCCCAATGAAATCATTCCATCTACCGTGTCATCTTGAGGTATGGAATATAATCGGAGGAAAATACACAACTTGGCTAGTCTCCCTTCCTCCCACCCCCTAAAAAAAAAAAGAAATCTCATGAACGTCACTAATACAAAATTGAGCGACAAAGTTCGATCTGTCTCGCCTCAGCTTCTCGACACACACACACACACACACACACACACACACACACACACACACACACACACACACACACACACACACACACCATAAACTGATAGCTTTAATTGACGTCTCCGTGTGTCGACATTTAATATACGAGACGATCCCTACTGGCAACGCCTCACTCATTTCCTCAATCTCCTCAGCCCTTCTCTATTTCATTTCCTTTCCCTTGCACTCTCTCCTTCACCATTCCTCCTCCTTCTCCTCCTCCTCCTCCTCCTCCTCCTCCTCCTCCTCCTCCTCCTCCTCCTCCTCCTCCTCCTCCTCCTCTCCCCTAGGACTTAATCCGAGCAAGAGGCTTTACCCATTGGTGCAGATAAACTATTTCACAAGATTTACTGGCTGGCCAAGGAAGGCAAGGAGGAGGAGAAGGAGGAGGAGGAGGAGGAGGAGGAGGAGGAGGAGGAGGAGGAGGAGGAGGAGGAGGAGGAAGAAGAGGAGGAAGAGGAGGAGGAGCTTGTAGAGAAATAGCTTGGGGAATATTTTTTTTCCTACAACTTTCAAAGTGTAATTTAAACCCGCTACTGGCGAGGGCTAAATATTGCTTACAAAGGTGGACCTGGATTCGCATCATTGAGAGAAGCACACGTTCGCCAAGGCAATCTTCCAGACAAAGCCGCGCTGGAGGACACACAAGGCAATGAGAGACGTGACTGACTTTTTCCTAAATCCCTCGTGAACTGATGAAGACTTGTAAAGGATTCCTGAACCCCAGATACATCCAACAGGTCAGAAATAGAACGGCGGTGGTAGTGATACTATGCATTAACAGTAATGGTTCCCCTGACGACGACGACAACGACGACCAAGAGAGAGAGAGAGAGAGAGAGAGAGAGAGAGAGAGAGAGAGAGAGAGAGAGAGAGAGAGAGAGAGAGAGAGAGAGAGAGAGAGAGAGAGAGATACTCACATAATCACACGCAAATGTGCACGCACACGCACGCACGCACGCACGCACGCACGCACGCACGCACACAAACACACACACACACACACACACACACACACACACACACACACACACACACACACACACACACACACACACACACACACACACACATTGTACCTATATAAACAGAGGCAGATTTTTTTCTCTTCACATTCCTTTTCTTAAAGCTATATTAAGATACAAAAAACACAAAGAGCACTAATTTTCAGAAACAATAAGACTCCATACTATCCTCGCATTTAACACAAATATGATGATTAGGATCAGAGAGAGAGAGAGAGAGAGAGAGAGAGAGAGAGAGAGAGAGAGAGAGAGAGAGAGAGAGAGAGAGAGAGAGAGAGAGAGAGTAAGGCAAAGGCTTAATAGACAGTGAGAAAGAAGGACGTCTTTGAACGGAATGAAGAGGCAGTATTAAGAGAGCGGAATGAGCCACCACGACTGAGGAGCTTAGGAATGGAAGAAGAGTGGCGAATGTGGCCAGGCTTACGGGGAAGGCACGGCAAAGGGACACACGTGGCGAGACCCAGAAGAAAAAATGATGGAAAGATATGCAAAAGGAGCTTAGTATAAAGAGATGAATACTGTTGCTTTCATTCAAATGAGATATATATATATATATATATATATATATATATATATATATATATATATATATATATATATATATATATATATATATATATATATATATATGTTCAGTAAGAATAAGTATGGACAAATCCGTGAGAGAGAGAGAGAGAGAGAGAGAGAGAGAGAGAGAGAGAGAGAGAGAGAGAGAGAGAGAGAGAGAGAGAGAGAGAGAGAGAGATTGTAAAGGGCAAGAGGAATGGAGAGAAAGATAAAGATAAGAGGATATGAGGGAGAGGCAATATGGATTACCAGTAGAGGGTTGAATAGGGAGAGAGAGAGGCGACGAGACCAAGTTTTGTGGAAGTTACTCAATGCAATGTGAGAGAGAGAGAGAGAGAGAGAGAGAGAGAGAGAGAGAGAGAGAGAGAGAGAGAGAGAGAGAGAGAGAGAGAGAGAGAGAGAGAGAGAGAGAGAGATGACAGATAGATATCCCATTTTTACCTACCGCTCCTTTATCGGACACAGGCACACACACACACACACACACACACACACACACACACACACACACACACACACACACACACACACACACACACACACACACACACACACACACACACACACACACACACACACACACACACACACACACACACACACACACACCAAGAGAGAAAAAGCAAGTAAAGAAATTCAAACGAAATCAGTGAGATGCAAAAATAACTTCCATTACGGTAAACTCAAATTGATTGAAGGAAACAAAGTGTGCAAACTAAAGCAAAATGTCTGTCTCTCTCTCTCTCTCTCTCTGGCCACCAACAGCATAGAAATGGGATCGTTGGATGAGAATGGGAGGAGACACGGAGAAGGAATGGACTAGGGAATGGTGTGGTATGGCTTGTAAAAGGTAAACGAAGAGGGGAGCTGATAGGAAGATGAAGAGAAATGGAAACGTAGGGAAGACGACGAGAGGAGACGAAAGGAACAGTAAGAAAAAAGGGAAAGGAAGTAAAGAAAGAAAGGGATTGAAAGATGGGAGAGGGGAAATAAGTGGGTGGTTCAAGGAAGGGAAGGGAAGGTAAAAGTCGAAAAAGGAACGAAGGAATAAAAAGGAGACGAGGAGAAGGAGGAAAGGAAGCGGGCAATGGAAAGGGAACCAAGGGGAACGGTTGGGAAGGAGAGGAAAGGAAAATAAAGGAACACATGTCAGGAAGAACGAGTGAGAATTGAAAGGTAGCGAAAGGAGGGTGAAAATACATTAAAAAAATTACAAAATGGGGTTGAGTGAAGGACAAGAAAATAAGAGGTTAAGAAAGAAAAGTGATTATTTTCAAAATATAGGAAAGGAAATCAAAGGAGACGGAAGAAAGAGAAACGACAGGGGAATTACAAACAGGAATGGGTGGGAGATGAGAGAGGAGAAGAGAGGAGAGGAGAGGAGAAGAGAGGAGAGGAGAGAGAGAGAGAGAGAGAGAGAGGAGAGGAGAGGAGAGGAGAGGGAGGAGAGGAGAGGAGGAGAGAGAGAGAGGAGAGAAGTGGAGAGAGGAAGGGAAGGGAGGGGAGGGGAAGAGAAGAGAAGAGAAGAGAAGAGAAGAGAAGAGAAGAGAAGATAAGAGAAGCGAAGCGAAGCAAAGGGAAGAGAAGAGAAGAGAAGAGAAGGGAAAGGAAGGGAGAGGAAGGGAAAGGATGGGAGAGGAAGGGAAAGGATGGGAGAGGAAGGGAAAGGATGGGAGAGGACGGGAAGGGATGCCATGGGAAGAGAGGGGAGGAGAGGTAGGAGATGAGGGAATGGAGAGGGGAGTAGCGACCCATGGGTTGCCACTGGTGCAGGTGTCACTACACACAGGCAGCAACACGACACAAATTGCTAAAGTTAAATCTATCAGGACACTTGTGAAGATACCAGAGTTTCTGCCAGTCCGAGACAATCTCCTCTCTGGATGCCTCAGCAAGAGGAGGAGGAGGAGGAGGAGGAATGATAGTAAAGGAGGAATAATGGTGACGGACGCAGGCGGAGGCGATGGCGGTAGTGGTGGGATAATGCTGGTGGCGATGATGAGTTCTGTGTGGTGTGGAAAAAAAGAAGGAATGCAAAATAAAACTCGACAGGTTTGAGCCTTGTTATCTCTAAGCAGAAGCAAATGACAACGTGAAGAGTGATTCCCGGTGACAAGAGCGTTCTTGAAAGGCAGGCAAATAGGATGGAAAGCTAGACGAGCAGAGGAAATCGTTGACGGGAGATGGAACAAGCGAAGGCCACTCTGAATGAGGGGACAGGTAAGACGAGGAGGCAGGATTGACAAGACTGGTAAAGACAGAATAAGCTTTAGGAGGTAGGTCATACTTCGGCGGTGCAAGGTATTGGCGAACATGGAGACCGGCTAGACGGGAAAACTTCTCGAACTAAGAGAGAGTCAATTTAAGATGTTAGATAGACTGAGAGAAAGTATGAGGCAAGTTGGATGTTAAGGACAGCATTAGGCAACTAACAGATCTCCAAATGGCTGTGACGACTGTTAAGCTGATTGGCTACAGAGACCTCATCAATTCAATTCATTATCATGCCTATTTTGTTATGCTCTCCACTTAACCGAAATTTATGATCGGCTCCAGAACTGTGCTAATTCTTGAAAATTATAAGCCTACGTGCATAAGTTCTGCATTGAAAAAATTCTTTGCCTCAATACTGCGCTTTAGAGGACTTCCAGAACCAGAAAGAGCGTCAACTGTATGAATGTTTATTACTTGAATAGAGCACATACGGCTAAATGGAGTAACTCAATGTCTATTTCGCAAGTAATTGTGCCCTGTCTTGAAACGTGGGCTGTTTGCTGCTCAGTTCCTGGATATTGACTGAGTCTATGGGAGCACGTGTCACTGTTCCCACAGTTCAAAGCTGCTCTTCTGTTTCTAAACGAACCTGAGTCCTCATCATTAGATAATGATGATAACTTATAGGGTTGCTAATTGTAAAAAAAAAAAAAAAAAGAAAGAAAGAAACAGAAAATGAGGAGCATCGACTCTTGGGAAGTCTACCACATGCTCGCACAGCCTCGTGCGACACTGATAAAGACACCTAATTATTGACTAGATGAACCGGATCTGCGATACAAGTTTCCTACAGATGATTGTTAGTGAGAAGATAATTTTCTCAAATGCCACAAACTAACTTACTGCCGCACTATTTACATTACATTTTTACTGGGAAATAGTTGTCATCTCCTTGTACTATAGTGCTTTCAAATGAAATTAAATTTTTGTTACTTGAACTATGCCCAGGGACGTCATCAGGTAAAAAAGCTGTACTGTTTCGCATTGGACAAAGCAGCAAAATAAAAGTGTTTTTATATCAGATTAGTTCATAATGATCAAATTTCTACATTACATTTCACTTTCGTAACACAAAGATCGAGAGTGATTTGATTCTTTTGTTCCTTTTGAGTCAGGGAGTTGTGAGTACTAGCAATCCTTAATAACTTTCCTGTAAATCAGCCATATTGTAAAAGCTCACAAGATAAAAGAGATAGATTATGAAAAAAAAATTGTGAAGAAACAGCAAGAAGAAAAGAAGACTATTTAACATGCAAACATATGTCAGAAGTTCTGCGATTCATGTGTTCCGCGTGGAAGGTCCTGCATAATTACAAAATTTGTGGCACCACTGGGGCGGGCAGATAAAATTTATACATCACTATCCCTTGACACAACACACGCTGCCGGAGACAAAAGTAGGGGTCTTCATTACATTACATAACATTACATTACGTATGACAGGCGCCACCACAGCAATCCCTGATACCATCCTGACCATCAACAGTGACATCTGATTAAAAGAATTCTCTCTCTCTCTCTCTCTCTCTCTCTCTCTCTCTCTCCCAGATGAGCATTACGCGCCCCTACACACGAGTCTTATACGGAACCTGGAAGTTACGTCCCCTAAAGTATTCTAGTCCCTCGTCAAATGCCCTTCCTACCTGCCTCCTCTCTAAGTAGGAAGGTCTTTCTGTTAATTAACGGCATTCTCCCCCAAACGTGCCTCTCCCCCGAAAAATACAACAATCTTCGCCAAATAGACATTATTTGAAAGCTTTTGTGGAGGGGCCGGAAACTCATTAGAGGTAGAAAAAAAATAATTTGTGCGAACTCGGGCCTGCTAATTTCATGTATGATTTTTTGCCCCTATTCGAACAGGAAATTGGCTCCAAAGGGGGAATATGTTGGGTTCACTTCTGACGCGGTGATGGACGGGTCAGCAGAGGAGATATAACAAAACATGGCGGAGATAATGATGTTTTCTAATTTTCACACGTAATTAGGAGCAACGAAACGACAATGGTTCAGCAGCGTGACAGTTATTTATATGTAGTCAGGAATTGTTCATCAAACACACACAAACACACACACACACACACACACACACACACACACACACACACACACACACACACACACACACACACACACACACACACACACACACATACACACTGCCAGCTCCTTACCATATTATATCCTTCAATTTCCAGAGACATTAGCTGCGTCACTTTTCGTAATGTTGATGGCCACGTTTCATACTTTACCAAGTATCTAAGTATAAATGAAGTTAAATAAACACCTTTTTTCTCTCTTTTTATTGCTGAAATACGAAGAAATATTTTGAAGAATCTGATCATTGTTTGATATTTATTCATAAAAAAAAAAAAAAAATGTTGAGTTAAAACGAGCCAACATGACTGTCTTACATAATGTTATTTTCGATTAGATCAGCTGCGGTGGTGGTGGTTCGAAATTCTGGTGACAGAAATAATGTTCGCTAAAATTATTGGTAATAAAAATTAAGGTGAATTTTTTTTTTATGCAAGAGGGGAAACTATCCAAGGGTAACAAAAATTTAAAAAAAAGGCCCACTTGGTTGCCAGTTAACTTAAAGATCATAAGAGTTATCCAGAAGTCAGGGATATATCTTGAAACCTTCTTCTTAAAAGAAGTCAAGTCGTAGGAAGACGGAAATACAGAAGCAAGCAGCGAGTTCAAGAGTTTACCAGGTATGAATGATTGAGAGTACTGGTTAACTCTTGTATTAGAGAGTTGAACAGAATATGGGTGAGAGGAAAAAATAAACCTTGTGCAGCTAGGCCGCAGGAGGAGGGGAGACATGAAGCTAGCAAGATCAGTAGAGCAGTTAGCATGAAAATAGCGATAGAAGATAGTAAGAGATGCAACATTACGGCGGTGAGAAAGAGGTTGAAGATAGTCAGTCAGAGGAGGAGAGTTGAAGGAGGAGAGTTGATGAGACGAAAAGCTTTTGATTCCACCCTATCTAACAAAACTGTGTGAGAGGAATCCCCCAAATATACAAAGAGTACTTTAAACAAGGACGGATAAGAGCCCTTGTACAGAGTTAGCAGTTGGAGGGGGAAAAAAAAAAAGCGGAGATGCCTCAGAACGTCTAACTTCATAAAAGCTATTTTAGCAAGAGATGAGATGTGAAATTTCATTTTTAGATATATGAGTAAAGGACAGACCGAGGATATTCAATGTAGAAGATGGGGACAGCTAAGTGTCATTGAAGAAGAGAGTATAAGTAAGTAGTAAGAGAGAGTCTGGAAGGCTGTGTCGAACTGATGGATGGAGGAACTGAGTTTTTTGAGACATTGAACACTACTAAGTTTTCCCTGCCACAATCAGAAATCTTAAAAAGATCAGGAGTCAGGCGTTCTGTGGCGTGCCTGCGTGATCCATTGACTTCCTGAAGAATTGGTCGTCTCTGAAACGACGTGGAAAAGTTAAGAATGGTATCATCAGCGTAGGAGGAGGCAGTAGACATCTGCCGAAACGATAATTACTCCTAGTGAGGTCTAACACTACTAGTTCAAGGGGTGCTGTGAACTTATCATTAAAGCCAGCTGTGACCTCACTTAACGTTTTCCTTTGTGTCTCACAACACAAGGGGGCAATCACAGCCTGCCCTCGAAAGACAACTCCCTTACTTCACACAAAACAACATGCACCTCGTTATACGTACATTCTTCACTCAAAATTTAGAATAAAAAATAAATGATGACTCCTATACCAGCCAAGGAGTCCCCTTTCCTTTTCACTCTTTTTAGGGACCGGCACCTTAGTGGGCCTTTTTTTAACACATTTTTTTTGTTGTCCTTGGCAAATTGTCCATCTTAGTGGAGTGGATAGGGCAAGAAATTTGGTTAAGATCATTAATGAATAACAGAAAGAGAGTGGGTGACAGGAAGAACACCACTTAATAGATTTGGGTGAAAAACAGTGGCCGTCAACCACGGCTGCAATAGAAAGGTCGGAAAGGACCCTTGATATAGTTGCAGAAAGTAGAAAAGAAACCGGAGGAAGGCAGTTTGGAAATCAAAGCTTTATGCCATACTCTATCAAAAGCTTTTGATATGTCTAAAGCAACAGCAAAAGTTTCACCAAAATCTCTAAAAAAAGGATGACCAAGACTCACTAAGGAAATCTAGAAGATCACAAGTTGAGCGGCCATGACGGAAGCCATACTGTCGATCAGATAGATTGTGAAATGACAGATGTTTAAGAATCTTCCTATCGAGGATAGATTCAAAACTTTAGAAAATAAAGAGATTAAAGCAATAAGGCGATAGTTTCAAATGTGAAGTGACAGATGTTTAAGAATCTTCCTATCGAGGATAGATTCAAAACTTTAGAAAATAAAGAGATTAAAGCAATAGGGCGATAGTTTCAAGGATTAGAATGGTCACCTATTTTTAGGTAATGGCTGAATGTAGGCAAACTTCTAGCAAGAAGGAACAATAGAAGTCGACAGACATAGATGAAAGAGTTTGGTAGGGCAAGGTTTAAGCACGAATGCACAATGTTTAAGAACAATAGGCGGGACCCCATTAGGTCTATAAGCCTTCCGAGGGTTTAGGCCAGCGAGACCATGGAAAACATCATTACGAAGAACATTAATTGTAGGCATGAAATAGTCAGAGGGAAGAGGAGAGGGAGGGAGAAGCCCAGAATCATCCAAGGTGGAGTTGCTAGAAAAGGTTTGAAAGAGCAGTTCAGCTTTAGGGACAGATGAGATGGCAGTTGTGCCATAAGGATGAAATAAAGGCGGGAAAGATGAAAAGTAAAATTATTGGAGACGTTTTGGGCCAGATGCCAGAAATCCTTAAGGACTTTGAATGATTTTGACATTTTTCATTTATGAAGGAATGTTTGACAAGTTGAAGAACAGACTTGGCATGATTCTGGGCAGAAATATAAATACATGAGATTCAGGTGATAGAAGGCTCAAGTACCTTTTGTTGGCAACCTCTCTATCATGTATAGCACGAGAACAGACTGTGTTAAAAAAGCTTTAGAAGGTTTAGGTTGAGAAAAGAGTGAGGAATGTACTGCTCCATGCCAAACACTATCACCTCTTTTGCGTTCAGCACACAGAGATGGGTCTCTGACACGGAAACAGTAATCATTCCAGGGAAAATCAGCAGAGGCAAAACGGCAGAGGCCTTGGAGGATCCCGAGGAGGGATTGGAGAAACAGGACAAGATACAGATATGAGATTGTGATCGGAGGAGGCTAACGGAGAATATAGGGTAACGGCATAAAGAAAAGGATCAGAGGTAAGGAAAAGATCAAGAATGTTAGGCGTATCTTAAAGACGGTGAGGAATACGAGTAGGGTGTTCCACCAGTTGCTCTAGGCTTCTAGGGCATAGAGGATAGTAAAGTTGAAGGCTAGCTCACCAGGATAGTCAGTGAAGAGAGAGGAAAGTCAAAGCTGGTGGTGAACATTAAAATCTCCAAGAATAAAGATCTTCGTGAAAGGATAGAGGGATAGAATGTGCTCCACTTTGAAAGTTAAATAGTAAAAAAATTTAAAAAATCTAGTCGCACACCCGCAAATCAACCAGTCTAATCCCACACCTGTACATCAACCAGTCTAGTCCCACACCTGTATATCAACCAATCTAGTCGCACATCCGCACATCAACCAGTCTAGTCCCACACCTGTACATCAACCAGTCTAGTCCCACACCTGCGCATCATCAAGTCTAGTCTCATACCCTGACATAAGCCAGTTGTCTGCGTCGGTACTAAAACTTCCTCTTCTTTCTTTTACAATTTGGCAAAGAAAAAAAAGAGCTCGGCACGAAATAATATCACTAATGTACCTTAGATAAGTTTTTTTTTATTATTATTTTCTGACAGAAAGAATAAGAAAAAAACTAGGTGAAAATTTTCTCTAGCAAAACACAACGCACTCCATTACTGCAACCTGTTTCGTAATTATGTTATATATGTGTACCACTGAAACTTAAACGCAGAGCATCACACTTTTATTTCACCTGTAAAAGGCACTTTAAAACACGTGTGTGTGTGTGTGTGTGTGTG
>NC_059297.1:9701910-9716910 GCF_017591435.1 Portunus trituberculatus
TAATTATCAATTTACAAATTTTACATCTTACAGTTCTATTTACATATCACGTTAGACAAAGCTAAACTGCTGCTAGGCATGGACGCTGTCAGCAAGTGATCAAATCTCATTTTACAGCAGAATTGAATTTACTGCCCAACCCTTAATTCATCCTGGTTTTGTAGACTCTCATAAACTATCAACCAAAACAAACAAGCAGGACATGTGTGTGTGTGTGTGTGTGTGTGTGTGTGTGTGTGTGTGTGTGTGTGTGTGTGTGTGTGTGTGTGAGTGTGGGCGCACGCGCTCACGCTTTCTGTGTAAAAATACCACCCCTACTGAAGAATTATTTTGAAATATTTATTCCTTTCCTTTACCTCTTTTCTTTTCTTATTCCAGTATTCAAAATATTGTTCCATGAATTATCTATTTTTTTTTTCCAATTTCCACAGAAAGCTGCAAAAATCATTGTGACCATGTCGAAATGAGGGCAAACTCCACTATCACCACCACGATCCCCACTGGACGGCGAAACAAACGCAAAACAAAGAGGTCACGATGCCAACATATATTAGATTTAGTGTCATCAACGCTAACAAGGCTGACCCAACATCACCCTTTCCGTTGATTCACTGTTTATGGCAGAAACACAATTCTTGGGATTCTTTTTATCTTTTCCATTTCCTTGTCCCTCTCGTCTTTTTTCTATCTTTCCCTTTGGTCACTTCTTCCCAATAATCATCGTGGGGACAGAAATAAATAACTGGAAGGTAACAAGTTCTGTTCACAGTTCTCTTTTTTGTGTCCCTTACCCATGTTCCCACAATGCGAGTGTACGTATACCAGACAAACTGCTTCGGCACCAGATTTTTTTTTCACTCTCTCACAGTCTGCAGATGATTGGAGGTGTCAAAACCTGACCTTTATATGAAAGATTCTTTGATGGCCCCGCAGCGAGTCTAGTCTACAAGGGCTCAAAACACCATTTCTTTCCTTTCCCTTTTTCAAATGTGGTTAAAAAGTAAATACTAAAATAAAAAAAATCCTTTGATAAACCTACGCGCTCATCCACAACACAACAGCTTTTGTTTACCAACACGAGCAAGGTCAGTGGCATTACGCCGACAACTCAGCGAAGCGTGGACCGACCGCATTCTGGTAACAATATAACTCTGACCAGTCACTGCCTGGCATCGGAGGTTGGCCCAAAATAACATAACTCAGGCATGGCGTCGCTTCCATCCCACTAAATATTAATGCTTTGGCCTAATTGAAAATGGTAATGAGAAAATTTCGTAATTAGAAGTGGGGACGTAATTAAAAACAACCATCAAAAGGTTATCAAATCATTTACATAACACTCCCTTCATGTCGTCCACTTGTCTTTGTTGACAACTTAAAATAAGGTAGAAAAATTAAGCTCCGAAACTGTTATGAGTTTCGGCTTGACCCTGTGCCCCACGAAGGAATTTGATTGTTGGCCATTTTTTGTTACATGTCTCATTACTGCGCTGCCAAGTGAGAGAGAGAGAGAGAGAGAGAGAGAGAGAGAGAGAGAGAGAGAGAGAGAGAGAGAGAGAGAGAGAGAGAGAGAGAGAGAGAGAGAGAGAGAGAGAGAGAGTTATACTTGGTAGATATCATGTTTTGTTGAAACACATTTTTGCCAACCGTATTTAAAAACTAACATCAAATAATCAAATAAAAAAAAAAGAATAAAGTGTACATGACGATTATACACCAGTGATAATGATAATATATATAATTTTATATATTCACATTATTCTTCTGGTATTTTCATTATTGTGCGCTGCTAATGGGCAAATTGCCATCAATACAATGACTAAGGTCACTCCACCAGGTTTATGGACCAGTGACACTCCAGCCATCACAAAGGCAAGATTGGACGCCAGAAGAGGGTGATTGCCATCGCTCACGTAAAACACTCAAGTTTAATGGATGTCTCCTGAACAGATACACGTACACGTGCCAATAACAACAAAATATATGTACTAACAAAGACGCTTGTTGCATAAATGTAATATACATGATTTGTGATGTGTCTCTGGACTACCTCGAAGTGATCCACTACTGGGACAAAGGGAAGAGGGCATCGTTAAGCCTGGCGAGGCAGGATGAGAGAGCAGAGGCACGCCTGCCGCCTCCATCCATCAAGGGGGTCTGACCACCTCTCTCTGCGCACTATATCATTGATCCATCAATTCTACGCTGACTTCTCTGAAATATGGACAAAATATTTGCACAAGTATATATGTAAATTCTAAATAGTGAAAACAATTTAATGTGAGGGCTATGTGCTCGCGCGCAAATACATACACATATACACAAAAAAAACACAATAATAATAAATAAATAAACAAATAAATAGATAAAATAAATAAATATATAAATAAATAAAATAAATAAATAAGTAGATAAAATAAATAAAAGCTTTATTGCCTTATATTCCTGCGATTAACAAATCTGAATAAACTTCTTTACATGATCAAATATTTCAGAGGTATACATCACTCACTTGACAAAAATATATAAAAATTATATATAAAAAAGATGGTTTCCAAATTTCTAGAATGAATAAGACTAGATAAACGTGTAGGCTACTTACTGCTCATAAGACACACCATAACAGACGCTGATTCTTAATATAATTTATCCGTACCACTAAAAGAATCCGGACCCTAACAGCACAGTGGCCATAACTCAAACTTTGCACCACTGCGATCTCTTGCGGGTGATCCTCCTTATAAACTGTCCTTAAGTGAGTAAACATGGAAAGATATCTCTTGCCGAACCCAAACCTACTTAAGGTTCATTCCTCCAATCGACCTTATGCAAAACCATGCCTTTAACCACCACCACCACCGCCTCCACAACCACTCATTAACACTTCTCACCCCACGCGCCACTCACCCAAGCCAATATCTATCACATGGTAAACTCTACCCGCCCTCCTTAATCACACCTCGCCGCCCGGACCCCTCAAGATATTGACTCGAGCGACTGCAAGTATCGAGTGCCTCATCCTACTTGGTGCGGCACTAATCTTCATCTGGCTCTTGGGAGTTCGCGTAATGTCACCATGCGAACAAACAGTAAGTGAATCAGGTGTCGCCCCTTCGGATCTAATGTTAATTGTAGTCTTGAGGAGGCTTAGTGACTATATTGGAAGCGTCTTTGATGGCACTTGTCACAGGGGATGAAGGAATGGAGAGCTCATTATTCATCTGTTGCGGGGAAACTTGCCGTAAAAATCAGGCAAAAGAGCATCACAGAAGTATTATGCGGAGTCAGTGTCTCTCTCTCTCTCTCTCTCTCTCTCTCTCTCTCTCTCTCTCTCTCTCTCTCTCTCTCTCTCTCTCGTTTACAACGGTTACTGATGTACGTCTCCCACAACATCCCAACATCACTGCTACTATCTTCTACCCAACGTTCCTCTTCCTCTTCCTTTTCTTCTTCCTCTTCTTCCTCCGATCCCTTCAACCCCTACTTCACCTACACCTTCCGCCACTCATCCCAGCTGCAGGAGGCACACTTACGCCGACCTGAATATTAGTCCCTTCTTCTCTTGCTCTTCATCCACCTCCTCCCCCTCTTTTCTCCAAACTTTCAGCTTATTTACTTTTCCTGCTCTCCTCCTTCAACTTGTACTTCAATAACATCTCTCCTTCCTTGTCCTCTCTTTCCTTCACTTATCATCGACAACTCCTACCTCACCTTCCTCCACTCCTTCCTCTTCACTAAAGAGACCCACACGCTGATAAAAGCAAGACGGTCTCCTTATCTGGCCTTGGATGGACAGTGACTGAGAAAGACAGAATGATGGATGGATGGATGGATAGATGGCTGGATGGTTGGATGGATGGATGGATGGATGGATGGATGGATGGATGGATAGATGGATGGATGGATGGATGGATGGATGGATGGATAGATGGCTGGCTAGATGGATAGATGGACACACACACACACACACACACACACACACACACACACACACACACAACAAAGGCGACAATTACGAACTGACCCCCTAAGACATTTCAATTACGGAAGAAAACGAAAGACATGATTTGAGAACCCAAATTAAAAATAGAAAATAAAACAAAGATACGGGGAAGAAACGAACACGAAGGAAAACTTAGCCGATCCTTAAAAGCGAGCGGGCGTTCGAGCGGATGGGTGCGAAGTATTAAAAGAAGATGAAGAGAAATGAACGGTGTCATTAACAGGATCATTAATTTCCTCTGGAGCCCTCATCCTTACTGCAAACAATAATGAGGGCGGGATCGACGCGGAAGGGGTACGGGGGCGACTTGTCCATGCGAAAGAAAATTGTTCTTTGATGCAAGTCAGAGCGCCGAGCAACTTATATTTTACCGTAAGATTATTTATTGATGAAGAGGGAAAGCATGTAAGGGAAACATCAATTAAGGAAAAAGAAATGTGCGGGTGTTTGCTTACTAATTTATTCATTCTACATATTCTACATTACATCATTAACATGAACGTTTTTACTATTAGACTTTAACAGGCCAAGAAAGATGAACATCTGAAATTATAACTTTCTCAAGTTCTTACCTATATACAGACACCAAAACTTACTTCTTCTAGTGTAAAAAAAAAAACTCTTTCTATTAAGCATATGCATTACTCTCACTGATCATTAACAACTCATGCAAAGCACCTAAGATCCAGTTTAGGTTATCAGTCTAACTGTCTCAACCTTTATGTTTTATACTTTCTAATAAATTTATATGCGTCTTTTTTAAAAAAAAGGACAACAACTACAGCAAAAGAGGCAACTAACAATCCCAGTCCCTGAAAAGTCTAACGCGTAGCAAAACATTACAGGATGTTTTGAATCCTCCCACTTAAGAGAGGAAGGTGAAAATAAATAAGCAGGCAAAGAGTTTACCAGAGAAAGGGATAAATAACTGAGAGTACTACTTTAACTCTTGCATTAGAGGTGGATAGAAAAGAGAAAAAAACGAAAAAAGTTTGGTGCAGAAGAGGAAGCATGCAATTAACAAGATCAGAAAAGTAGTTGGCATGAAAATAGCGGTAGAACATAGCAAGAGATGCAACATTGTGGCGAATAGAAACAGAACGAAGGCAGTCAGTGAGAGCTGAAAAGTTGATAAGACGAAAAGTTTTTAATTCCACCCTGTTTAAAAGAGCGGTCTCTCTCATACATGTCCATACTTAGACGGAAAAGGCCACTTTACAGAGTTAGTAGCTCGGGGATGAGAGGAAAAATAAATAACAGGCGGAGACGAATCAGAAGGCATAACTCCATAAAAGCAGTAGAAGAGATGTGAAATTTCCAGTTTTGATAAGAATTAAAGGACAAACCGAGGACGTTTAATGTCGAAGAGGACGAGAATTAAGCCATTCCAGAAGAAGGGATACTTGTCTGGAAGGTCGAATTGAGTTGATATATGTAAGAATAAAGTTTGAGGCATTGAATTAAGTTTGCTCTGCCCCAATCACAAATTTAATAGGAATCTCAAGTCAGGCATTCTGTGATTTTCTCTTCGTGAACTGTTTACTTTTGAAGGGCTGCATGTCTACGAAAAGATGTGGAAAAATGTAGAGTGGAATCATCAGCATAGGAGTGGATAGCACAAGAAGTTTGATTTAGATCATTGATGAATAATAAGAAGATAGTGGGTGACGGAACAAAATCCGAAGAACAGCACTGTTATCTAATTTAGGAGAACAGTGAACGTCTACCACTGCAAAAACATAACGGTCAGAAAGCAAACTTAAGATAAAGTTAGAGAGAAGGATGCAAGCCGTAGGAGGTTAGTAGAGAAACGAAAGCGTAGTGCCATACTCTAGCAAAAGCTTTTGATGTCTAAGACAACAGCAAATTTCACCAAAACCCTTATCTGATAATCAAGACTAAGTAAGGAAAGTAAAAAAAATCACCGGTAGACCGGTCTTGACGAAACTGTACAAGCGATCAGATGTAGGATTGCCAAGCTATAGATGTTTAAAAATCTTCCTCTTGAAAGCAAAAAATCTTTGAATAGGTAGGAAATTAAAGCAATAGAACGATATTTTAAATAATTAGAGCAGTTAACCTTTTTAAGAACACGTTGAATGAAGGCAAACTTTCAGCAAGAAAAAAAGTAAATGGCGATCAACAGTTGAGTTTGAGTAGCTATGTTTCAAGCACCGAGCCAGTTTCGGAGAACAACAGGAAGGACCCTAAAGTGTCCCTAAGTCTTCGAAGGTTAAGACCAACAAGGGCATGAAAACATCACTACGAAGGATCAAGTAACCAGAAGCCGGAGGAGAGAAAGAAACAAACCCTGAATCATCCATTTTAGAGTTTTTAGTAAAGATTTGAAAGAAAGGTTCAACTTTAGAAATCGATGAGATGGCAGTGGTATATGAGGATGACGTAAAGAATGGAAAGATGAAGAAACAAGTTATTGGAGATGTTGGCTATTTGGAAGAAGTGTCAAGGAGAGTTGTATCTTGAAAGACCTTCACATTTACTATTATTGAAGGAGTTTCTGGATAGTTGGAGAACAGTGTTGGTTTCATTTCGGGTAGAAATGTAAAGGGCATGAGATTCACTCCCAAATACTTTTTATAGGTCACCTCTTCATCATGTATAGCACGAAAATAGCCTTGGTTAAACCACGGTTTGCATGTCTTATGTCGAAAAAAAAAAAGAGTGAGGAATGTACCCCTCCATGCCTCTTTTATGCGCTCAACACGTGTAGATGGATCTCTGTCAAGGAAGCAGTAGTCATTCCAAGGAAGGTCAACATATCTCAAGTTTCCCAGACCACCAAGGGCAAAACGCCAGAGGATCTTCGTCTTGAGAGACACATTGAGGGATTGAAGCGATATAATGAGATGCAGACATGAAATTGTGATAGAAGATAGGGTGACAACATAAGAAGAAACATTATACGTTTGGAAAATTTTAAGGATATTGAGCGGTCATGAATACAAGTAGTGTGTTGCATCCATTGATCTAATCATTATAATCATATCACTAAGAACTGGTTTAGTCTATGACCTCAAGTCACGTGACATTATTAATAATGGGGATAATAATGTTCTCGGAGAAAAGGGATTAGGGTAAGATGATGAATGCAACTTCTTAAAATGTTTGGAATTGTTCGTCAAACTTTACCTGCTATGATAAATAGGTAGAATGTCTTTAAAAAATTGAATGAATACTCACAACATCATGAGTACACACACACACACACACACACACACACACACACACACACACACACACACACACACACACACACACACACACACACACTCTCTCTCTCTCTCTCTCTCACACACACACACACACACACACACACACACACACACACACACACACACACACACACACACACACACACACACACACACACACACACACACACACACACACACACACACACACACACACACACACACACACACACACACACGCACAGCATATAAAAACATCAGAAGGTTAAAGAGGAGCTAAATATGTAACAAAATAAAACAAGACAATGGTGAAAGATTTGAAAAAAAATCAAATATTTTCGCCAACAAATTAAAGATAAATACACCGATTGATACTATGCTCATACAAGACGTTTAAGTGATTCCTCTTTCTTCAGATAAACAAAGACAGTCCGGGAGAAAGGGAGAGCGAAATGCTCCCATTAGATAAGTCAGTAGGAAGTTGCAAAGAGGTAATACATTCCAGCAAAACATTAGTATTACAATACAGAAGTAACAACCACGTCTGAACGGTGTGAATGGCGAGGGGAGGTGGAGCATCAAGGTAAAGACCAGGAAGGAAGTAATAGAAGTTCTGACCAGGAGACCATCTGAGGTCTAATTGCCTGTGATAAAATTGGAATATACATGGTCGAACAATATACGACAATCACTTCCGATGTGTTTAGCATTTATCGTCAATCTTAACTCTTATGATCTGCTGACAGACTTACGTTCTCACAAAACCTGACAAAGAACAGATTATAATATCAAAGGACTTGCGAAAGAAAGAAACACTTTATCGAAATTTCTTCACAAAACCTAGCAACAAAGATCCTCCGGAGAATGAATACACAACTACAGTGAATGTGACAGGTTTGTTGACTTCCTATCCCTACTGTACATTATGAAAAATTGTGACGATAAAAGTGAAGAATGCAGTATTTAACCTTATGTCTCATTCAACTGAGAAAGACTGTTAAAACGTTAAAACACAACTCTTACTTAGTCCCGTGTTTTCCTACACCATTTGGTAAACCTTTGCATTAATTAGATAATATTGCTACTTGCTACAACATCCTCATTAGATATTCAGGTTATCAGATATCTTACTGTATCATGCACTGTCTAATGCAGAGTTCTTCACAATTTTTTTCATCACGACCCAGTTTGATTTTCCATAAGACCTTCATGACCCAGTGTGTCCATTCTATCGTACCTTTCTCTTAATTAACCCGATATTAGTTCATATATATTATATATATATATATATATATATATATATATATATATATATATATATATATATATATATATATATATATATATATATATATATATATATATATAGAGAGAGAGAGAGAGAGAGAGAGAGAGAGAGAGAGAGAGAGAGAGAGAGAGAGAGAGAGAGAGAGAGAGAGAGAGACACACACACACACACACACACACACACACACACACACACACACACACACACACACACACACACACACACACCTATATAAAACTGGCTATGTTGAAAGTATGATAATGTTAAGTTTACCTAAAAGTTATAAAATAATAGAGAACTGCAACGTGAAGTTGTAAACTGGTGAAAGAAATCAAGGAAAAGTAGTTTTCATTTACATTTTCAGTGTGATGGGTGTGCCTACTTGTTCTTTGTTATCTTATTCCAGTCTCTCTCTCTCTCTCTCTCTCTCTCTCTCTCTCATTTATGATCAATTTTGGATTATTTATTATTAATTTTGGATTACTATTATTATCATTATTATTATTATTATTATTATCATTATTATTATTATTATTATTATTATAATTTGCCGACCCACTGAACATGAGCTTGCGACGTACTAGGTCGAGCCCCGTACTTTGAAGAACCTGGTCTAATCAACGCATATCTTTAGTATTAAATGTGAAATAAAAAACTAGGAAAGTTAGCAAGGCAAGTGTGTTAAGGAAAGAACGCGATCGGCGCTGAAGGTAAATTATTTCTTATAGTTTCCCAAACTCTTCATCCTGTCAATGAAAATTTGCTTCCTAATAAATGACTGTCAGGTATTAATAAGTTAATTAAACACGCAAAAGAAAGCTATTAATTATATTCTTTAAATAAGAGATCCACGCCTAGACAGTCTCGTTAAAGGTTTAAGCCACGCGTGCCTCTATTTTGGTATCGTTTTTTTTTTTTTTCGGGTAAGATACATATTAAAGGCCAAAGTGTGCACCACCATCCTGAAGAATTATTTTCCAACGTGATTATGTCTCTGAACGTCCTGGTGATTATATCTCAGTTATTACATAATAGTTATGTAATACTCGTGTTTCTCGGTGGATAAGGCACAATTATTACCAATGTATTAATTTCTACCCTGATAATGATTATTCAGTGTAATTACATGCATCCTTAGAATCTGCCGGAAAAAAGATAGTCCAAGAATTTATCACTGTCCTGTAGAACGTTGTTCGTGATTATGGTTCAGTTATCCTAATGCAGTGATGTAATAATGAAGTATTTTCGGCGGCACTGCATCTTGACCACACCATCACCACAGGAACCACTGACTCTAGGACTTCTATACTATTATTTACCATCAAATTATTGTGAAAACAACTGACCTTGCTAAACATCTATTGATATGCTTCTCAACACCAGCAGTAAAACCTCCTTAAGGAGATTGTAAATTTTTAAGGTGTATCTTCTAAAATGTGCGATCCTACGAAGAGTGAATTCTACGAGTATATGTTTAATCTCTCTCTCTCTCTCTCTCTCTCTCTCTCTCTCTCTCTCTCTCTCTCTCTCTCTCTCTCTCTCTTTCCCACGCCCCCATTCCCCATCCCCCCGACAGACCCCATTCGATACTACATCACCAGAGGGATAACACCTGCAAATACTGACAGATACATATGGATTCCTCTTAATATTTATTTACGAGTGACGATGGGAAAGTCTGGAACAACCTGCCAGCATCAGTTGTGCACTGGAATACTGTTCAAAATCTACGTCAACTATTATATGTGGGATGCGAGTGCTCCAGAAATAAGCCACTGATTAGGCCTTTGACGCGAGCTATAATACTCAGTGTAATATATTACATTCTCTGTCAAGAATATACTATAGCAATTTCGAAGCATTTGGTAACTGTTATGCTTAAGTTTCCACTTCTATTTTTCGTTTCTCTCTAGTCACTTTATGATATGAAGATGCGAGTTGATATGATATTCTTATACGAGAACTGGTTCAATCTATTCATGTTACCTATAACATTCAATGTCAAGAACATCAATTTAGAGATAACTGGTATATAACTGTTATTCGTTAATTTCCAGTCCTATTTTTTTTTATTCTCTCATCAATACATGATATGAATATATGGACCTCATATGATAATCCAAGACTTTTTAATGTTAGTTTTTTTTTCTTTTTAAAGATATCATTTCACTTTAACCTACAACTTTTTTCGACACATTACAGGTGCTCACATACATATAGACTAGAAAAAAACAACAGTTACACCTTAATGTTCTATTTTTGTGTTCACCCTCATAATTTACACAATGCTCTTAATGTTGGCAAGCAACTGAACAAAAGAAACTTCCCTCACCGTGTTTTCGTAGTGTAGTGGTTATCACGTGCGCTTCACACGCGCAAGGTCCCCGGTTCGATCCCGGGCGAAAACAAAGTTTCTTTTTCTTCAATTGGTCCAGATTAGGACTACAAACAATAATATAGAAACTAAATTAATTATGCACCATAATATGGAAAACAATCCTGATTTTTTTCTCTTCCATGTTGCTTGATATGGATAATAGTACAACGAGTGATACATAATCAAAATACATTATAGACAAATGCAGCTAAGTAGTTTAGGCTTAACCTTGTCAACCTTCGACCTATTAAAAGGACATAATGCATATTAGTACTCATTCCTGCTGACCTGCTGGTAGCTTACCCAATTTTCGCTCTGCGATAATGATTAATAACAAGGTAATTAATATACATGCATCAGGAATCTCTCTCTCTCTCTCTCTCTCTCTCTCTCTCTCTTAGCAACAATAGGCACAGTGTTTAATGCCACCATTGTCTCGTGTCTTACTATTTCGTGGATACGCATCGTAATCAGAAAACGAATAGGAACACTGGAGTCAGAGAGATGGAAGCGTCGTCTATGCCATACCAACAACGGTAGAAGCAAGGCAGCAGAAGCAGATACAAAGCGGAAGGACAGAAGGTGAAATGCAGAGAACATAAGAATATAAGAATATAAGGTAAGCTTGAATTAAACATTAGGCCTACATGTGGCAGTTCCTGTATAAAACTTCATACCATTGTTCATTTATCATCCCTGTAATGCTAAACTCGTCTAATCTTTAAAAGTTCCCTAATGACTCGATGGAATATCAACGAAACTACTATATACATAATGTAATGAAAATTCTGTCGTGATATATGAAGCATATCGAAGAAGGAAGGTGTTGATTTCAGAGAAGAATGAAGAACAGAGTAAGAAAATTCTGAGTGATATAAAAGCGTCTTGCCTTTAAAGAGCATCAACATTTAACTATGTCTGGACCTAAAGCATGAACACATTACAAAAAATAATATAAGTATTTAAATAATTTACAGGACAATAAGTCCCAAACTTTTCCAGAAATTAAATAGAGATATGCAGGTCTTGCAATAAATTGCACACAAACTGATAACCAAGTTGACAGAATGCCTATTCCAGATCACAAGACAGACAAATGGGAGACGAAGAAATAAATATGTTGATGGGTAACCTTTGTGGTCAAGAAATGACGGAAGCCCTAGGGAAGTCTTTGTCCCACTTCAAAAAAATAAAAAGAAAAAAAGAAAAAAGAAAGGTTCTAGAGTTTCTGAGATTATGTTTATGGGAACATCACTTGTACTATAAAACTACATTATGGATGCAAAGTAAGGTGTCCAAAAATTACTTGAGTTTTCTTTCTTTGAAACCAATCTTTTTCTATGCTGAAAATTTGATACCAAGCTGAACTGCATTTCCTAGAACATGTAATTAACAGGCAGTAGCAAGGAATTGTCAGTTGGAGTAAAGAACATTAAACTTATAATCACAATAACGTATGTTTACAAACATCAAGTAAGCAGAACTTTGTGTAGTGAAACGCACGGCCACACTCTATTCAGACCGCTATACATATAAGCAACTGAACTTAGACCGTAAGATGAAAGTATGCTCGCTGCGGAAGAAAAACTGCCTCCACTGAGTAAAGGAAAGAAAATCTTTGAGAGGAAAAGAAGAGCTGAAGAAAAGCAATATCCGTGGCAGCCTGACAAGAGTTGCAGGTGAGTCTCCGACAACATGAGGGGCGCCAGGTTTGTGAAGAATGAAATATATACACGCAACACAACCTGAACGAGGAGCTGAGGGCGTATGGAAAGAGTCGGGAGAGGGAGACACCAAATGACATAGCACCCAAGAAAGGAATAACACTTCATCTCACAACCTCTCTTTAAAAGACGATTTTAATGTGTTATGAATAATACAAAGATGCACAGCATTTACATAACTACACGAGAAGATAAAGGGAAATTAAAGTATGCCACCAAACATAAAGGACTATGAAACTTTGATATAGTTAACATGAGCAAAGTGAAGGAAAAAGTTAATAGTCTCAGTATATGTAAAAAAAAATAATAATAATTAATAAAAAAACGATCAATTAAATCAACAAATTGAACACACACACACACACACACACACACACACACACACACACACACACACACACACACACACACACACACACACAGTTACACACAAAGACGGACGTGCAGTAAACGAGAAGACGAGGGGAAACGCAAAGTGAGTCAACGAAATTGAAAAAGTCAATTATCCTCCCTACGTGGTTATCCAGCCATTATACTGATTGTCGTGGTGGAAGGGATCCGCAGCCGCCGCCACCAGGGTCTTGAGGGGACCAAATGAGAGGAGCGGTAACAGCAGCGGTGCCCGGAGGAAGGGTGAGCCTTGCTTAACCCCTTCATCTAAAAACCTTGACTTATACTGTTAAGTATCTGTTATTTCTATTACCATTATTACTATTGTAGCTGGTTATGATTTGTAGGAAAAGAAGCAGCAGCAGCAGCGGCAGCAACTACAAAAACAACAACAGCAACAGCAGCAGCAGGAGCAGCAGCAACAACAACAACAACAACAACAACAACAACAACAACAACAACAACAACAACAACAACAACAACAACAACAACAACAGCAGCAGCAGCAGCAGCAGCAACAGCAGCAGCAACAGAGTAGTAGTTGTAGTAGTAGTAGTAGTAGTAGTAGTAGTAGTAGTAGTAGTAGTAGTAGTAGTAGTAGTAGTAGTAGTAGTAGTAGTTCTAAAATTAAGTAGAAGTAATAAAAAATGCAGCAGTAGCAGGAACTAGATAGAGGAGGAGGAGGAGGAGGAGGAGGAGGAGGAGGAGGAGGAGGAGGAGGAGGATTAATAGAGTGATTGATTGAATAAGTCGAGAGAGAGAGAGAGAGAGAGAGAGAGAGAGAGAGAGAGAGAGAGAGAGAGAGAGAGAGAGAGAGAGAGAGAGAGAGAGAGAGAATGGCACCGCAACATCGCGGTCATATGACGCCGAGGAATGCTTGATCCACGAAGCAGATAGGCATCGAATTCTTCGGTGCCAAGCAAACCATCAAAGAAAGTTGCATCACCGAGAAGGAAAACGATCAGAAAAAAAAAAAAAAAAAAAAAAAATATATATATATATATATATATATATATATATATATATATATATATATATATATATATATATATATATATATATATATATATATATATATATACATTAATAGTTTTAGTACGTACTTCTTGTTACCCTTATTTTTATCACGATCGCAATCCTGGCAACTACAACTAACAAAATCAAACGGATAATACACATTATACCAGACTGACTGACTGATTGACTGAATGACTGAGCTCACTGCCAGCCGGTGGATAACCCAGACTGCTCGCACTTCCACACACAGCACAGCAAATTTATGGCGACGGCTACAAATCTCAGCACAGTGCCCCCTGCCTCACTCTCTCCACACTTCACCCTCCCACCCTCCCGCCCACCCACCATACAAACCTCGCCAGGCATACACTGCTATATCAATGTAAATAACAAAAAATATATATAGATGAAAAAAGCGAAAGGTAAAGATATAATAATACATTTGATGTCTTTGCAGTGGTGCACTCCAATCGGCGACTTGGTGAATGGATGGAGAGCGAAGGAAGTGCCGTCACTGCCTTGGCTTATATGATGAAATCCCAAACAGACGGTGTGTCCTTGGTCCAAAATGTGAATGTGGCTTGCGTTACCAGAAGAGTCTCGCTATTCAATAAGACACCACATCAACGAACGCCATCCTCCTCTTCCTCCTCCTGCTCCTCCTCCTCCACCTATCCCTTCTCTTATTCGCTAATTCTCTTGCGGAAAGACAACTGGTAACCTTAATCAATCCTCAGCCAGTATGAGAGTAACTTTCACGTTCCTGCTTCACCTGATTCTAATTCCCTATCAGTGACGGGAGCTACTCCTCGCTACTATGCTCTACTACTGCCGCTGCTCCAGTCTACTACCTCAACATAACACTGGCCTTCCTCTTCAACTATTTCAAAAATTTCATCTATGATATCTGTATCACTTTTCTCTTTTCTTCTCTTACTCTCTTTTTCTCTTTCTCTCTCTCTCTCTCTCTCTCTCTCTCTCTCTCTCTC
>NC_059297.1:9721910-9754410 GCF_017591435.1 Portunus trituberculatus
GAAAAGCGAGAGGGAGACGAAGAGGAAAGAACGAGAGAGGAGAAGGAAGAGGATAAGGAGGAGGAGGGAGAGAAGGTGAAGGGAGAGAAGGTAGGAGAGCATGTAGGACGGGAGATGAAAAGAGAGTGGTGAGAGGGAAAAGGAGGGAAGGAGGCTGGAGGAACGTGAGAGAGGGAAGGGCAGGGAGAGGGAGGGGGATAAGGAAAGGAGGGATGGAGGGAAAGACGAAGTGATTAACTCTAGAGAGTGACCACTCCTCCTTCTTTGATTAGAAGTTAGTTGTAATGCACAAACTCTATGGCTTTGCTTGTACTCTATTCAGGCACAAGAGACAAGGTGCACAGGGTGGCCGGGATAAAAAGCGAAGGTGGAAATTACTCGTATAGTGATGAATCAAGAAAGGCGACGGTTTTTCTGTTCCTACTTTCTTATTATTGTGGATGTAGTGAAGGGAACAGAAAATGAGATGAGAGATTTTTTACCTTATTGCATCGCTTTTTTGCTGGTCTGTCTTTTGCACAACAAGATTAAGAAATGTGGACCAAAATTAAGTTTCTCAAGCACATATCTAATAATATTAATTAATCGTCACAGATCATTCAGTAACTTCAGGCTTCCTTTCTAAATAACTTCTTAAGGGTCAATACTCTTCAGAAGTCCGTGTTTCTAGTTTTGCTGCTTTTGATTAGATTTTCTCTTACATGAAATATCAATCAATTAATCAATCAGTCGTTGTTACTGCTACCATGATCTTTACAATACCCAAATGTCCCGACTGCGATTTTTTTAATGCATCAACAAACACAACAGTTTCGAGTACGTTGAAACAGAATGGTAAGTCAATATGTGAAAGCAAAATTGAAAAACTAACACAAGGAATGTAGAGGACAACAGTGTGAAAATCATGTTCTTTAAACAAATAGATAAATAAAAAAATAAGTATCTCTATTTCTCTCTCTCTCTCTCTCTCTCTCTCTCTCTCTCTCTCTCTATATATATATATATATATATATATATATATATATATATATATATATATATATATATAGATAGAGAGAGAGAGAGAGAGAGAGAGAGAGAGAGAGAGAGAGAGAGAGAGAGAGAGAGAGAGAGAGAGAGAGAGAGAGAGAGAGAGAGAGAGAGAGAGAGAGAGAGAGAGAGAGAGAGAGAGAGAGAGAGAGAGTCAACAAAGATTGTCATGAGTGTGTCTGTTAGAAATAAAATACAATAAAATCAAAGCTATAACAAAAAAGAGCTCAGTGGTGAGGAGGAGGAAGAAGAGGGAGAGAAGGAGGAAGAGGAAGAGGAAGAGAAAGAGGAGAAGGATGATGAGTAGGAGGAGGAGGAGGAGTAGGAGGAGGCGAAAAAGGAAGAGAATGAGGAAGAAGAAGAGGAAAGGAAGAGGAAGAATTGGATGGGGAAAAGGAAATTGAAGAGGAAGAGGAGGAAAAGAGCCCTGAAGATGTTGATGTTTACTCGATGCTGGTCAGTGAATGGAGAAAATTACGATGATGAAAACTTGCGTAATCAGAAGAAATCGTGGTCCCCCCATACCCCCCTCGCCCCTTTCCTTCCTCCATCCCCTCCCTTTTCCTCTCGCTTCATCCATTCCGCCTCCCTCTAAGGGTCACTAATAAGTAATTTCTAAGTTTTGATGAGTTCCCTCGGCAGAGCAGAGCGCCCATCATGTAAGTATGTGTAGGTTTCTCTCTTCGTCTGTGTGTTCGCCGGTCTTTGGAAATACTCATCTAACAAGTTTGCCGATGTCAGTTTAATTGAGTGACTAATTTACTTTCTCTTCTTTGTGGCCGCTGATGTGTGTTTAACGACCTTCGTCTAAGGAGAGGGCATGAGCTGCACCAGTGCGCAGCCTTCGGCACACCTTGTCAGCTTGACTGTTTGATTAAGATTTTTCTATTTCCATATATGTAATCCTCCACAAGTTTTTCTTTCACGTTTGCAAAACCAAATGTATTCCTCATATAGTATGTTCTACGAAACTATATATCGAAATATATGACATCTAAATTGTCTTTGTAGTGAAGTGGTTCATTAGTGTAGGCTATTATATGTCCGAGACTCCCAGCGGGATTCCGTGTGACAATTCTTTATCCATTACACAACAATAATTGACGAAGAGATGTCATCCAACAGTAAGGCGTATCGGAACACTGGATTATATACTTTACGGAGCACTGTGTCCCCCATGCGTGAGTGAATACATCACCGGTTATCTTCTCTCCTTTCACTAGGCTATAGTGGAACACAACTTTCCTTTCGAATTTTATAATTAACAAAGATTTCTTCATAAGCTTGATTGATCAAATGCCAGACTCAGGATATTTCTGAGCTCAAATTCGGCTCTGAGACGAGCGATACTTGAACACATTTGTGACGTTTCATTTAAGTTTGAGATGCTTCCTCCCTTCTACGCCCCTCCCCAGCACTCCCTCACAGTACCTTTCGCGCATCCTCAGTACTCACTCGTCGCCAGAATTTTCTCCCCTCCCGCCATCGCTCTGACGCTGCCGGCTGGGTTAAGGTAAAGAAAGAAACCATATATGAAATTCAAGGTACAATGGCACCGCAGTACGATTAGTCTATTGTTAAGTTGTGTTTTGTCGTCAGTAACTGAAGCGTTTCCATTGGTCAAAAATACCATAAAAAAAGAGAATAGTACAGGTTGGAAACATGACTAAAAAAAAAAAATCTAAAATGGATGTCTGTAAAAATTTGAGGATTGAAATATTTATCTCATGAAAGGGAAACTGGCAGAAAGATAGCAAAATACGCATTCTCGTCTGATGAAAGACTAACAGCATTGAGAAGACATTACCAGTTGCTTCTATACAAGGGAAGAAGAAAATGTGGATGATGTGAGATGAAAGATATAAAGTCCGAGAGAAAATGTACAGACAGAAATTGATCGTTCTTATTGACAGTAAAGCGGTCTGTCATCAAAAATTATGTCGGGATCAAGGCCAGAGGCGACGCAGAAAACATCATTAAAGACTTCAAATAACAGGCAAATTAATTAGGGGAAGGTGAGTTGGAATGAGAAAGTCAGATTCACCGAAGATTTATTTCTATCACCATTTCAAGCGAAGAATTCATCTTTAAAAACAAGAAAAGATTCAAAATGTACCACTGGAATAAAAAAAAAAAAAGAAAAATGGTTAAAAAAATTCTTTAAGATAAAAGTACTCACTGATGAGTCTTTCTCTTTCCTTTGGGAGAGTAACGCAAACAGAATAAGAAAGTAGCGAGACTCTGACATTCCCTATGAATAGGAAAACACTTGCTAAGTCTAAAAATAGCACATCACGAACTCAAGTCAGAAAAGTAAAACTAAACTATTCAAAAGAAATATGACAACGGAACTTTTCAAATCAAAATATCTAGGCCTCAGGCATGTGTGCTTACCTCCACATCTGAGTGTACGTCAGTTCTATACGAGAAAAACCAGGATTTGAAAATAAGTTACAATCGGTAAAGACCAACTAAGACTTGATTTTAGCTAAGATAAAACAAATCGAGTGTCTTCGTTAAGATCGATGAAAAAAATATCTGTTGTTCCTACAATATGCCTATTAAACTGGCCATCATAAGGAGGAAAATATATGAATATGATGAACTCTAGAATTTTCTAAATGCTAGATTTCTGCAGAGGGTGAGCACTTGAAGAACTGCTGCTTTTTTCATAGGTATAACATCTTTTTCCCGTATAAAAAATTGACAGTAGGTAACTTTAATATGAAACGTAGTTAAACATTAAAATACTTATGATGGAAGGCCTATCGCTGCAAAATCCTAGAACAATACAAATCTTCTGACGCTTGAAGGTATCTTGAGGTTGTTTGAAAAACCTTATGACCTTTTGGGACACAAAGACGATGCTTAACGGATAGGAAACGTGATACAACAGTAAGCATGTTGTGATCATTGGTAAGAACTCCAGAATTCCATCCACTGTAGCACTAAACCTTAAATACTGAAGAACAATCCTCTCACCTATGATATCACTAAGGACTGTGTGTGTGTGTGTGTGTGTGTGTGTGTGTGTGTGTGTGTGTGTGTGTGTGTGTGTGTGTGTGTGTGTGTGTGTGTGTGTGTGTGTGTGTGTGTGTGTGTGTGTGTGTGTGTGTGTGTGTGTGTGTGTGTGTGTGTGTGTGTGTGTGTGTGTGTGTGTGTGTGTGTATCATATCTAATATTTCGCGACGTCGGGGATCTCAATCCCTCATCCTCATTTCTCACTCCTCCCCCGCCCACCGCCGGCATCACTGCATCCTTCCACCAGGCAGCTTAGCAAGCTTTTTGTCCCTGCCTTTATATACACACTCCGGCCACCGGCAGGGCTGCAGGCAAACAAAGGCAGCCGGGCGAGTGATCCGAGGAGCCTCTCCCGGAATACTTGATGAGGGAGTCACCGGCGCCAGACAGGCAGATGAATACAGTGTGATTACAGGCATTAGGTATCAAAGAATGGGGGACCAGGTGAGGCACTGCGCTTCCAAGGATCATACTAGTACCCCGACAAGCCGTTCATCTCCAAGTGCTCTAGTTAATGTCTATATTCCAGGACACGAGAGCAGCGAAGCATCCGGGTTCTGTTGCCCCAGCTACATATTTTTCGATACTTTCGTAATAGGAAATGAGTCTTTAATTGTTCTCCAACCAGCGCAAGGCGACTTGAGGTCTTCTCATCATTGTCATACCATGGACGTCTCGGAAGGTTATATTACATGTGCATGTTTGACTATATACGTGTGTGTGTGTGTGTTTGTGTGTGTGTGTGTGTGTTTCACTGTTTGATCTGCTGCAGTCTCTGACGAGACAGCCAGACGTTACCCTACGGAACAAGCTCAGAGCTCATTATTTCCGATCTTCGGATAGGCTTGAGACCAGGCACACACCACACACCGGGACAACAAAGTCACAACTCTTCGATTTACATCCCGTACCTACTCACTGCTAGGTGAACAGGGGCTACACGTGAAAGGAGACACCCAAATATCTCCACCCGGCCGGGAAATCGAACCCCGGTCCTCTGGCTTGTGAAGCCAGCGCTCTAACCACTGAGCTACCGGGTGTGTGTGTGTGTGTGTGTGTGTGTGTGTGTGTGTGTGTGTGTGTGTGTGTGTGTGTGTGTGTGTGTGTGTGTGTGTGTGTGTGTGAGAGAGAGAGAGAGAGAGAGAGAGAGAGAGAGAGAGAGAGAGAGAGAGAGAGAGAGAGAGAGAGAGAGAGAGAGAGAGAGAGAATTTTTAGACAGTCTCCCTCTTGCACAATGAGAATAACGTCTACCCTTGATATCATCAGCTTATCAAGATAGTATTTATCAGATGAATATATTTCTCAATCCATTGGCACTTACAAAGGTTTACCTATTCATACATTCATCTCCTCTTTAATCTACTTTTAATTTAATAAAGCTATTTAGATTGTATACCTTTTCAAAGGTAATGTTTTCATGAAGAGGTAAGGGAAATGAAAACAAATATCAAGAAAAAAATTCTTAAGACACAGGGAAATAGAAACTAGTCTTAAAAATCAACTAATAAAACAACTTTACAAGCCACAAGGAAAGTGTTGTACTAAGAAGTTCTTCTGAAGCCAAACAACACTATTCTATTCCCCGTGCATTATGCTCGAGGTCGACACTAAGTACATATCTAAGGTACCTTTGTTTGCATTTAATGATGTAAACACTGAAGGTGACACAGCGCAGTGTACCTGAGCACCCACATTTAGCGTAAATACAGTAAAAACAAAATTAGATATTCAACTCCGGGAGAAATGGACATAAGCATCCAACGACCACACAATTTAGACATAAAAGTAAAAAATGTAAATTCCGCTGACAACGCTCGGTCAGTCCCCACTACTAAATCCCTTCCACCGACGAGGGAGTCCCTAAAATTCTCTTTGATGCATTCATACCGGCAGGCAGCAGTACAGAAACAGTCGTACATTAACTAAGCCACCCTTTTCCAGGGTCCTTGAATATGACTGTGCCCGGTGCCTCAGCCATGCCGCATTTAATTTCATAGTGCTGAATCACGGCTGGTTTATTTTTCTATACGGATGCTTGACATGCCGGGTAACGCATACGATTTATGAAGCTGGTAACAATTGCTATAACGAGTAAACATTCTCTGTGGATACAAAGGGAATCGTTTACAGGACAATTTGCTGTTCACAACAAAGAATAATATTTAAATGAGTGCATTGCTTTCAACAATCAATTAGAATATATTTTGTTTTACAATCTCAAAAAAGAAGAATTTTGCAAACTGTAAGTTGCTTTTATTCATGGTAAAATGATTTCCATGACAAGACCTCAAAGGGAGGATCAGGCAGACTCCTCGCACACGCACCAACATTTTCAGCTGCACGGCGCTTTGGAACTTGCGACCTAACACTTAGGACGGCAAGACAGTCCAGGCATTGGTACACTTACTTAAATGAAACAGAAGAAAGCAATATTTTTTTGTGTGTGTGGAAAAGTAAAATATAATTTCATCATGGAATTATACATCTAGACTGCAGTGCACTACCCATCAATATCATATGTTCATTAAACTTTCAGTATTTACGATTATCCAATAACTATGTCCTTCCAATATATTATTACTAAGAGCTTCCACCTAAGGCTTGCTGGCCGAGTCATTCCCACTTAATTCCCACAAAAAGAGCTGGTTTAATGTTGAACCTAACCTACTCAAACCAGGGAATTACATCAAAATTAATATAAGAACAATATAATTGTTAAGGAAGCGTCTCTATGTCCATGCTGAAGTGTAATATGTGAATCAAATTGACATAATAGATTAAGGCAATGACATAATATTACACTGCAATTTTACTTTAATTACTGATACTTTTAAGACTATGGAAACATTCGATTCGAACAATTCCAATATCGATTCATATGTACGGCTCAGTGTATTATCATAATCACATTCAGTTAATTAATAAAGAGTTCTTAACTGAATGATAGTTTTTTAAGAAATCTTCCTTTTTGTTGAAAGATATCTAATAATGCCACAAAAAACATTTTTCTTTCGTTTTTTTATTTTCTAGCCGATAACAGAAGTGTCAGAATGTACATTAGTAATTCAAGTTCAAAAAAATATTTAAAATTCGGGAATAGGAACAACAAAGTTAAACATACATACTTCTAAACAGTTTAACAACAATGGTAAAGATGCTATATTTTGAGTTTCACCATAGCGTCACGTTATGCTATTCATTCTGCCTGACAGTCTGCCACCTATAGAATTAAGGAGTGATGGGTGGCGGTACCCTAAGGGAAAAATGAATTTGCATCCTTCTTCACACACACACACACACACACACACACACACACACACACACACACACACACACACACACACACACACACACACACACACACACACACACACACACACACACACACACGACGCCACAAAAAACAACTCAGTGGAGCACAACACCTCACATACACAATATAGCACAAAACAACACAACATTTACACACACACACACTCACTCCTTGTTATAGCACAACTCCCGTAGCTCTGCCTGTCTACCTACAGTGGTCACAGCACAACTTCCTGATTACAACTCAACAGCTTGATCAAACCCGCCGCCAGATGGGATTTTATAGGTGGTAATTAATTTTCAGGGAAGACTCGTAAATCTCTCAACCAGGAATTTCGGAATTTGCATTTTCTCCCCACAAGAATTAGTGGTTAAATAGCATAAAATAGGAATGGAAATGGGAAAATAAATGATGATGAATATATAGGGTAAGAAAACAGATCAAGAAAAGTGGCATCCTTTGTACTTTTTAAATGCTTTCATATAATCACGTCAATCGTCCTAGAAATAATAGATAATGGAAAAAATATATATTTGTTATTACTCAAGTTTTTTTTATTTATTTTGCATTCAAAGAGCCGTGCAATACAACTAACACAAATAATCAATAACAAAACGCCGAATAAGCTCACCCAACGACATCACTGCTGATGGCGATGCACGTACTTTAAGTACCACGACACAGATTAGTACGGGAACAACTCACCTGGAATACGGATGAAATTAATATGTAGGAATATATCAATAATTTCACACACACACACACACACACACACACACACACACACACACACACACACACACACACACACACACACACACACACACACATGCAAGAAAATACTATCAATCCACGCAAAGACTTATTTTAGGATTATGTAAGTTATGGAATACAATAACCGTGAAATTCCAAGTGATACGCAGTGTACGAGGATAACTAGAAAAATAATTTGTTCTTCCATGTTACCACCATCCCCTTCCAGTCCCGTCTGTCCCCCCAACCGTCATAACCAAAACCACCACCGTCACCGTTACCGCCACCACACCTCTCATGAAATAGGTCAATGTATTCAATGTCCATCATCCTCTCCCCTCCTTTCCAGCTTGTTTATTGAGTTATGGCTGAAAAGGCGACACAATGGAAGGGCCTTCTTTTGCTGTCGATGCTGCTCTTGTTGTCATCGCGTTCTTTCTTACTGGTACCATTAACTCGACCTGTGTGCTTACTGCTGCAGCTGGTTGGTCTTCCCATCTCCATCAGAGCTACAATACCACACAGATGACACAATTATACAGTAGGAAATCTTTATCCTTTATTTCTTTTACGCATACATGTGTAAATCGTTAAAATTCAATCACCATCACTGGTAGTAGATTTTGTTCAGAATTTTAATTCAGAATTAAAACTCGGTAATATGTTACAGTATTAATTTCTACATGCAGTGCTCGGGCCCAAACGTTAAGAAAATTCATGGATTGATGCTAAGATCGAATTTCATTGTGAAAAGGCACAATTTTTTTACGCCCCAAAGATAATAGTGCGATTAATGATACTCAGGATTATTTGATAAACGTGAAAACCATCGTCAATAAAAGTAGAAGGAAAAAAATACGAGTTAACACCATAAAGACCATAATGTCATATGTGCCATATGCTATTCTTAAAACAAGAGAAAATACAAACTATAGCAAACTATTATATATCTGAATGAGAGAGAGAGAGAGAGAGAGAGAGAGAGAGAGAGAGAGAGAGAGAGAGAGAGAGAGAGAGAGAGAGAGAGAGAGAGAGAGAGAGAGAGAGAGAGAGAGAGAGAGAGAGAGAGAGAGAGAGAGAGAGAGAGAGAGAGAGAGAGAGAGAGAGAGAGAGAGAGAGATCTGGAACAATACCACAGTCGCTCGTATCTGGCTGCTGGAATATTCATCAGCGTATTACGGGAGGAGGCTCGGACAAGCGGCCGCTGATCCCTGCTGACGCAGAGCGCCACGACCCTGGCAGCCTGCCCGCCTCCCACTGGTGTGTGTGTGTGTGTGTGTGTGTGTGTGTGTGTGTGTGTGTGTGTGTGTGTGTGTGTGTGTGTGTGTGTGTGTGTGTGTGTATGTGTGTAGCGGGGAGGGGGTAGCACCACCACCTAGAAGAATCTACTTAAAAACAATCATTCACTATGTACATGACAGTAACATATGTTACATAAAAAAAAAAATGCAAACAATACGCCACAAACGTGTCTATAAACGCACATTTTCAAACACACACACACACACACACACACACACACACACACACACACACACACACACACACACAGTGTGTAAAGGTTATTATTTTTTTCAAATTACTTGACCCGTTATTTTATATATATATATATATATATATATATATATATATATATATATATATATATATATATATATATTTTTTTTTTTTTTTTTTATAAGGAGAACTATCAAAGGCAAAATAATAATTACTAGAAAAAAAGGCCCACTTGAAATGTAGTCTCCATATAAGAATCAAAAGAATTAGTCAAAGTTCAGGGACAAATGTCTCGACACCTCTCTCTTAAAAGAAGTCAAGTCGTAGGAGGATGGAAATATAGAAGCAGGCAGGGAGTTTCAGAGTTTACCAGTGAAAGGTATGAATGACTGAGAAAACTGGTTAACTTTAGAGGGCTGGATAGAATAGGAGTGAGAGGAAGAAGAAAGCCTCGTGCAGCGAGGCCGCAGGAGGAGGAGAGAAATGCAGTTAACAAGATCAATAGAATAATTAGCATGAAAATAGCGATAAAAGATAGAAAGGGATGCAACATTTCGGGGGTAAGAAAGAGGCTGAAGACAGTTAGCTAGAGGAGGGAAGTTGATGAGACGAAAAGCTTTTGATTCCCCCTTTCTACTAAAGCTGTATGAGTGGAACCACCTCCCCCCAAACATGAGAAGAGTACTCCATAAAAGGACGGATATGGCTTTTGTACAGAGTTAGCAGTTGGAGGGGCGAGAAAAACTGGCGGAGACGCCGCAGAACACCTAACTTCATAGAAGCTGTTTTAGCGAGTAATGAGATGTGAAGTTTCCAGTTAAGATGAAGACAGACCGAGAATATTTAGTGTGGAAGAGGGAGACAGTTGAGTGTCATTGAAGATGAGGGTATAGTTGTCTGGAAAGTTGTGTCGAGTTGATAGATGGAAGAATTGAGTTTTTGAGGCATTGAAAACTACTAAGTTTTCTCTGCACCAATCGGAAATCTTAGAGAGATCAGAAGTCAGGCGTTCTGTGGCGTCCCTGCGTGATCTGTTGACTTCCTGAAGGGTTGGTCGTCTCTGAAAGGACGTGGAAAGATGTAGGGTGGTATCATCAGCGTAGGAGTGGATAGGGCAAGAAGTTTGGTTAAGATCATTAATGAATAATAGAAAGGGAGTAGGTGAAAGGACAGAACCCTGAGAAACACCACTGTTAATATATTTAAGAAGAACAGTGGCCGTCTACCACAGCAGCAATAGAACGGTCGGAAAGGAAACTTGAGATAAAGTTGCAGAGTGAAGGACTGAAGCCGTAGGAAGACAGTTTTGAAATAAAAAGCTTTAGGCAAGACTCTGTCAAAAACTTTTTATATGTCTAACGTTAGCAAAAGTATCACTGAAATCTGTAAAAGAGATGACCAAGACTCAGTAAGGAAGCCAGAAGATCACCAGTAGAGCGACCTTGACGGAAGCCATACTGGCGATCAGAGAGAAGATTGTGAAGTGACAGATGTTTGAGAATCTTCCTATTCAGGATAGATTCAAAAACTTTAGACAAGCAAGAGATTAAAGCTATAGGACGGTAGTTTGAGGGATTAGAACGGTCACCCTTTTTAGGAACAGGCTGAATGTAGGCAAACTTCCAGCAAGAAGGAAAGGTAGAAGTCGATAGACAAAGTTGAAAGAGTTTGGCCAGGCAAGGTGCAAGCACGGAAGCACAGTTTTGAGAACAATAGGAGGGACCCCATCAGGTCCATAAGCCTTCCGAGGGTTTAGGCCAGAGGGCATGGAAAACATCATTACGAAGAATTTTAATTGTAGACATGAAATAGTCAGAGGGAGGAGGAGAGGGAGAGACAAGCCCAGTCATCCAAGGTGGAGTTGTTAGCAAAGGTTTGAGAAGAGTTCAGCTTTAGAGACAGAAGAGATGGCAGTGGTGCCATCAGGATGAAATAAAGGAGGAAAGATGAAGAAGTAAAGTTATTTGAGATGTTTTGGCCAGATGCCAGAAGTCACGAGGGAGTTTGAGTTTGAAAGATTTTGACATTTTCTATTTATGAAGAGTGTTTGGCAAGTTGAAGAACAGACTTGGCATGATTCCGAGGCAGAAATATAAAGTGCATGAGATTCAGGAGATGGAAGGCTCAAGTACCTTTTGTGGGCAACCTCTCTATCATGTATAGCACGAGAACAGGCTGAGTTAAACCAAGGTTTAGAAGGTTTAGGTTGAGAAAAGAATGAGGAATGTACGCCTCCATGCCAGACACTATCACCTCTGTTATGCGTTCAGCACAAAGAGATGGGTCTCTGACACGGAAACAGTAATCATTCCAGGAAAATCAGCATAATACCTCCTCAGGTCCCCCAACTGGCAGAGGCAAAACGCCAGAGGCACCTCCGCTTTGGGGATCCTGGGAGGATTGGAGAAATAGGACAAGATACAGAAATAAGATTGTGATCGGAGGAGCCCAACGGAGAGAATAGGGTGACACCATAAGCTGAAGGATTAAAGGTGAGGAAAGATCAAGAATGTTGGGCGTGTCTCCAAGACGGTCAGAAATGCGAGTAGGGTGTTGCACCAGTTGCTCTAGGTCATGGAGGATAGCAAAGTTGAAGGCTAGTTCACCAGGATGGTCAGTGAAGGGAGAGGAAAGCCAAAGCTAGTGGTGAACATTGAAATCTCCAAGGATGGAGATCTCCACGAAAGGGTAGAAGGACAGAATGTGCTCCATTTTGGAAGTTAAACATACAAAGAATTTACTATAGTCAGAGGAGTTAGGGGAAAAGAAAGACAGCACAGATAAATTTAATCCGAGAGTGACTGTTGAGTCTTAGCCAGATGGTGGAAAACTCGGAAGACTCAACAGCGTGGGCACGAGAGCAAGTTAAGGTGTTGCGCACATAGACGCAACATCCTATTTTAGAACGAAAATGAGAATAGAGAAAGTAGGAGGGAACAGAGAAGGAGTTACTGCCAGTTGCCTCAGACAGCTGTGTTTCGGTGAGGAAAAGCAGATGAGGCTTAGTAGAGGAGAGGTGGTGTTCCACAGACTGAAAATTAGATCTAAGATCGCGAATGTTGGAGAAGTTAATGTAGAAAAAGTTGAGGGAGGTGTTAAGATATTTTGGGTTGCTAACGAGAGAGCAGTCCGACCTGGGAACATTTCTGGTCCCCTCCCCAGAAGGGTACTCCAAGGCTGGATTTGGAGTCGACATCATTTAAATTTTGAATTTTTAAGTGAAGGGTGTGTGTGTGTGTGGTAAGTGCATGTAGTTTTGTGTGAAGAAGGAGAGTTGTCTCTAGAGGCCAGGCTATGACTGCCCCCTTGAGTTGTGAGACACAAAGGGAAACGTTCACCAAGATCACAAGTAGCTTTAATGGAAGGTTCACAGCACCCTCTGAACTAGTGCTATTAGACCTCGCTGGGAGTAATTTTATATATATATATATATATATATATATATATATATATATATATATATATATATATATATATATATGAGTGTGTGTGTGTGTGTGTTTCACTGTTTGATCTGCTGCAGTCTCTGACGAGACAGCCAGACGTTACCCTACGGAACGAGCTCAGAGCTCATTATTTCCGATCTTCGGATAGGCCTGAGACCAGGCACACACCACACACCGAAACAACAAGATCACAACTTCTCGATTTACATCCCGTACCTACTCACTGCTAGGTGAACAGGGGCTACACGTGAAAGGAGACACACCCAAATATCTGCACCCGGCCGGGGAATCGAACCCCAGTCCTCTGGCCAGCGCTCTAACCACTGAGCTACCGGGCGATCACAATACAAATTGAAAATAAACTGTGTGTGTGTGTGTGTGTGTGTGTGTGTGTGTGTGTGTGTGTGTGTGTGTGTGTGTGTTAATGAGAGGGAGCGGCAATGACTGCACCGTCTGGGAAATAACCATTCCCCAAAGCCGTGTTTACAATTTGGTCATGAGGAGCGGACTTTTGCGATAAACAAGGTTCAGTGGAAACAGTTTAATGCAACTGGGGAAAGGGAGGTGAAGAGAAAATGTCATTAGGATTCCAACCCATATTGATGCCAACAGTTTATAACTCAGTTTTGTGACTGCGCTCAGTATAACTAGTTTACGATCACAATACAAATTGAAAATAAACTGCATTTTACAGCAATTACTGGAATGAATAAAGTACTATGAACTTTTTTAAAAAAAAAAAAACGAAAGTAGCAAGGCTTTAATGGATTCGTAAGTTCGCCAAATATCTTTTATTAAATCTGTCGTGAATTCCTGTTTTGTCTCCGGTGGTGTGCAAAACTTTTACTCTAGATACGTTAATATATGTATGAAAACAATTTACAGTGTCTTTTGCTTGTCATTCAATAGATTTAGAAGTTAATGAATATTTAGAATACAAGACAATGGCGGCATCTTTTAAACACTGCATTACTCACAAGTATTTTGTCTCCTAACACGCATTTCCAGATAGACAATTCCTTGGAAACAAAACATATCTATTGGAGAAGTCATATTAACTTGGGGGATGGCCAAGATATCAAAAATATGAAGCTCTCGGGAAAAGTTGAGGTCGTAAGAGAAAGGGAAGGGGAGAAGGCAGTATGAGAAATGGATTTGTCTAGCGGATAAGTTCTGGGGGAAGAGGGGAAGATGGACGAAATGAGGCCATTTGATAAGAACCAGAATTATATAAGTAAACATGGAGGGCAAATTAATGAATTACATTTTTTAGAATATTAAACGAAACGTCCTGATGTTGATGAGAGAGGATGAAGCTTAATAACAAACAGAGCACCGGCCGTGAAACAAAGGTCAACAAAAATATAGATAAGTTTTTGTTAAGTAAAGCAAACATTTCAATGTAAGCAGTATAATAAACGTATACACGTTTTCATGGTTTAGGGGAGACGGAAATAGTATATAGTAGTGGAGAGGAGGGCGACAGGAGAGGAGAGGAGAGAAAAGAAGAGGAGGGGAGGGAAGGGAAGGGGAGGGAGGGGGAGAGAAGAGAAGAGAAGAGAAGAGAAGAGAAAGGAAGAGAAGAGAGAAGAGAAGAGAAGAGAGAGAGAGAGGAGAGGAGAGGAGAGGCCTGGGGTGTGCAGGCAGGAAGGAAGGGAGGAGGTCGGGAGCAGGAAGAGAAGGAAGGGAAAAGCACTTTTATCTACAGTTTAACTCGGCCAAAATAACTTTTCTTCTCATTAATTTCCCACAACTCGTCCCGACAACCTGCTGAGGCTTAATGTAAAATATTCCCTTTTGCATCACGAGTCGACGGTTTTTATTCATTAATGTGAGTATACTTTTCTCTCTTTTCTAACGTTGATGGTATGGGGTTAAGAGTGCACGGAGATAATAAAAAAAAAAAAGGAATGTATGGCAGTGAGTGGAGGAAAGGAAAGGAAGTGTAATAAAAAGAGAAAGGCAAAGGAATATAAATAAACATGAAAGACGATGAACAATACTAATGCACGGAAAAGAATGGAGAAGACAAAAGAAAAAAAAAAAAGAACAAACCACACGAACAAACGTGATCGGCTCTCCAACTCTCACGTATTTCTTTAAATTTCGCCCATCAACCTCTCGCAACAGGACTCGCTCCCACTCTTAACTTTCAAACAAAAGGCTTACTATATTTTCCCTCTCTCTCTCTCTCTCTCTCTCTCTCTCTCTCTCTCTCTCATCCACACAACACTGAAAAAAAAACAAAGAGAATTCTTTATGAGACACATCATGACTTTGTATGTCTGACGAAAATAAAGTTGGATGCATCTATGAAAACAGCACATTTGCTTCCACATAATGAAAAAAAATGATACGTGGAGGAAAGACCAATGGAAGGAAAAAAGAAAGATGGGGTAAGCAGGTGAAAAAAAGCGGAGCGTAACGTTAATAAGAGTATGAGAAAAAAAAGTATATACTGTTTCCTGTTGAAAGAAAGAAGTAGCAATGGAAGGAAAAAGAGTAGGGACCGTAGAAATAATAGAACAGTAAGGAAAAAGTTTCTCACGCCTCCATCGCTGTTAAAATCTCCACAATTGAAATGAGTAATGTGGAAGCAAGAAACAATAATAAGACGTCACCACAAAAAAGTACTTGTGGCAAGAAAGAGCATAATGATCTGGAAGATTACACTGCAAAAGTTTGAAGCTACTATAGTCTGTCCGTTTTGATTATCTCAGAGCAAACCGTGTGTTCGGTTGGCAGCCCTGCCTGACCTCTGCTTCACTTTACTCAGTAACGACACAAACATTTATATCTATTCACTTTACCCAATAACGACACAATCTGCGTCTCAGCGGGGCTGAGCGAGAGCAGAGGTGAGGCAGGGCTGCCAACCGAACACACGGTTTGCTCTGAGATAATCAAAACGGACAGACTATACATAGGAAGTAAAATAAAAACTCTACTTATCGAGTCGAACTTTAGCAGCACCATTACTTGGAAAAATATGTAAGTCAAGTAGAAAAAAAAAGTTGGAGCAATAACTTCCTAGATTCAACAATGACAAAGGATTCACTTCCGTATAACCACAATAAAGGAACAAGAGCAACGATAAGAAGCCCGTAGATTTATACGTGACAGTCCCTGAAATATACCTACCTACATCTATACATTTACAATTTATATACATAAAATTGTCATTTTCTTGAAGAAAATCCCATTAAATCGAATTTTCCATGTCCTTTTTCCTAATCAAACTTATGAAACTGTTTGAATTATATATATACATTACCATAAGAAGCTCACCTCTATATACTAAAATCAGTATTCACGTTAGGATTTTGCACTCTCTTCTGCCCAATAAAGAGGCATAAACTTATAAAACTAATGTGCAACTTTCCATTCGTAAGACTACAGTGTGAACATTAAACTTTACAGAGATATGTTCATTATCAGATTTGATTGTCATGCCGTGAAAACCACTATATAGATCCACTGTGCTAAATATATATATATATATATATATATATATATATATATATATATATATATATATATATATATATATATATATATATATATATATATATATATATATATATATATATATATATATATATATATATATATATATATATATATATATATATATATATATATATATATATATATATATATATAAATCCTACCATAATATATACAAAATTAATATATTTCCTAGCTTAAAGATGCCATAATAAAGTTTAATTCACCTCAACCTCTTTCGCACACCATCCCAGCCCACCTAACACCAATCATCACCGCAACATCGTCCGCTCCTCCTGCCATCAGGATAAGAATGGACGCAGTAAGCCAAAATGTTTGCTTGGTACGTCTGTAAGGTCGTAGCGCCAGCAAAGGAAGGCTAGGAGGTGTGGACAGCTTCGCGCGGCAGATCATGACCCGAGCAGGAAGTAAGGGTCCATGAGGGAGGCTGGTCAGGCTGGCGGGGAAGGTCTGAGGCTAGCTGAGGATAATGCCAGATGTTCGCAGAATTCTAATGATATGTATAATGAGGCTGTAAATTGCGATTGAAATAGTGATGACGACAAAGAAAACTAAAACTATACATACAAGTATAGTCTCATCTAAAGAAGTTGTGATATCGACAAGAGGTAGAAATATAAAGGCGTGAAGTAAATGTGTATATATATATATATATATATATATATATATATATATATATATATATATATATATATATATATATATATATATATATATATATATATATATATATATATATATATATATATATATATATATATATATATATATATATATATATATCAATCATCAGTTATTCAATCCTTATTTAAAACATGTATTATTAATAACTCCAAACTGTTCCTATTTATTTAGTGGCATTATACAATTCCTTTGATATGAGCTGTAATAATGCTCTCTCTCTCTCTCTCTCTCTCTCTCTCTCTCTCTCTCTCTCTCTCTCTCTCTCTCTCTCTCTCTCTCAAAGAAACAGAGCAGAGTTACAAGACATAACAAAATAAACACAAAACAGGCCAATCCGCGAAACCCACACCTCTACCTTTCTCCCAGACCCTAAACTGTGATCGTGTTCCTGAGGCTATTTTTCCTCTCTTCATGAGAGGTAAAAAGGCAGAAAGCAAAAATCCTCCATAAAATCCTCGGTCAAAAGACTGCAATTGGGTGGGAGGTGAGGAGGAGGAGGAGGAGGAGGAGGAGGAGGAGGAGGAGGAGGAGGAGGAGGAGGAGGATGGAGGGGTAGAGAGCGTAGTAAGAGAAAAGGAAAAAAAGTGCCGGCATGTAAACAGAGATGGTGGGCTTTTATGCAGCCTTGATATGGGCCGGTGAAAGCCTGCCGGCACGCCACCCTAGGCACCCAAATGGCTGAAGCCGGAAAAATAAGAGAGAGTCCGGAACGGCGGCGTGCGGAGTCCAGATAAGAAATGCCATAGAGTTGGCAACCACCCCTTACCCCTCGGCACCCCAGCCCAGCCTCTGCTTAATGGAGCGGCGAGTCGAGACTTTTGCTCTTATTTTCCTTCTTTTCTTTCGATATAAATACATGACAAATACGTGCAGGTCATTTTTAGAAGGCAGCCAGTTAAGGAAAGACCTTTCAACTCAACAGCCGGAAGGAAGGAAGAAAGGTAAAGACATGGGGAGGGTGGGCTTGAGGAGAAAGAATAGTTTAGCAAAAAAAAAAAAAAAAACTTACTTTGTTTTGCTTTCTTTCGGAATGTAAGCTGTATTTTCCCCTCAATAATAATAATAGTAATATAAACGTGAGTCCAGCAGCGGATGGAAGTGGAGGGAGTCAGGCCACAGCGCAGAGACACAATGGTGAAAGGAAAAGGTGTAATGGACAAGAAGCGGAAGTAAGAAATGGGAGGAGGAGGAGGAGGACGACGAGAAGGATGATGAGGACGAGGACAATGACGAGAAGGACGACGAGGATGAGGACGACGATAGTGACGATGGTGACTGCAAATACGATGAAAGCAACGATGACGTACAAAATAACAAAAACAAAACGATTAAAGCCACACAAAATATCTAGAACGATTATAGAAATGAAAATTACAATCAGAACAGTAAACTTTGAATAGCAGAAACAGGAGGAGAAGCTGCTTTCAGAGTGAGAAAAACCTCAAATAATCCATAATTCGAATTGAAAAATGTCAGGAAAAGAAAAAAACTAAACACATGAGGCTTTAAGAGAGGGGGACGATATTCATTGCCTAAAAGCCATCACTCATGTTAGTCATTAGCTGGCAACCGACTAATGAATGCCTCTTCCCTTGATTAATGTTTGAGAGATAAATGCTGCGGTGGCTGCGGCTCCTGTGGCTGTGGGTGGTGCCGCTGCTGCTGCTGCTGGGTGTGCTGTTCTTGCTGCGGGTAACACTAACAAAAGTGCTGCTTAGGATGGCGATGGCGGCACAGGTAAGAGGCAAAAGAGACCACAGTGCCAGAGTTCTCTGTGGTTACAGCTGCAAAGGCAAAAGTGACGGCGGTGGCGGCGACGGCGGCGGCGGTGGTGAAGGCAGCGTCGGTGCCAATACTGACAAAAGTGGCGGCGAATGTGATGGTAGCAAATGTAAGTGAAAGGAGCCTCCTCCCTCCCTCCCTCTCTCTCTCTCTCTCTCTCTCTCTCTCTCTCTCTCTCTCTCTCTCTCTCTCTCGTTCATCCCCTCTTCCTTTACCCAGGCTATCCTCACTACTCCCTACCATCTCCTCCTCCTCCTCCGCTTCCCAGTGGCACCTGCCGGACGGGGCCATTCAGTGGTACGCCGGCACGATCAAGTTATCAGGTAAGGACATCAGCCCCCGACCATTAAAACTTTTACATAACTGCTACCGTAGCTTGACAAACGAGCAAGGATCTTTAGGCGAAGAGGGCACGGAGGGAAGGGACAAGAGGAGGCAAAGGGAAAGGGAAATGGCAAGATAGAGGGACTAGGAACATGGGAGGGTAGGAGAAGAGGGAAGCTTTCGGAAATACTTGAGTTGCTGGGGAAATATAGAGGAAAGAAGTTGGGGGAGTGTACGTAATGAATGTGATGGAAAGTAAGAGGTACAGGAGCGGAGAAGAGAAATAGGGAAGGAAGAAAATAGAACGGAAGGGGGAGGACTAAAAAAATTCAGGGATGAAAGAAAAACTGAGGATAGTGGAAGCAAGGAGGATATGATGACGGCATTAAGAAGGCGGAAGAAAGAAAAACAGGAAGGGTGAGTGGGGATGGAGGAGGAAGATGAGGAAGTGGAAACAAGCTTTAAAAATTAAATACATGTAAAGAAATAGACGGGGAATGAAGCACAGAGCAGACAATGCTATTGGAGAGAGAGAGAGAGAGAGAGAGAGAGAGAGAGAGAGAGAGAGAGAGAGAGAGAGAGAGAGAGAGAGAGAGAGAGAGAGAGAGAGAGAGAGAGAGAGAGAGAGAGATTAAGTAAAAGAAAAGAAAAAGGTAAAAAAAAAGATAAAAAGAAAAGGATTTAAAAGAAAGAACAGAAGTGGGTGACGGCAGAGGCGGAAGGGGAGTGAAGGAAGGAAGGAGAGTATCTAGCGAGGAAAAACACTTGTCGGAGAATAATAGTTCAAAAGACGCGCAACACGCCTTCACCAACCTCATTAACCACAAAACCAATTATAAGTTTAAGGGCCAAGCAGACTACGAGGACCCTCAGAGCGTAAGACAGACAAGGGAGGGAGAAAGAAAGGCAAGGCGACCGTGACAAGAGAAAGAGAAGGAAGGAGGGGAAAAAGGTACGATGATGAAAGAAAAAAGAGAAAGAGACGGAAAATGAATAAAGGAAGAGAAACAAGATGAGGACGAAGAAGTGAGAAAAGTAAGAGAGGAAAAAGAAACACGGACGAGGAAGGACAGGAGACGATGACAAAGAGGAGCGAAAGAAGAGGAAAGTGAATAAAGGAAGAAAAATAAGACGATGACGAAGAGGAAGTGGAAGGGTAACGAGAAAATTAACAAAGGAAATGGGAGCAAGCAAGACGAGGAAGAAGAAAAAGTAGAGAGGAGAAGAGGAGAGAAGCAAGATCAGAATCAAGAAGAGGGATAAGAGAGCAGAGAGATCTAAAGAAGAGAAAGGGACATCGACATCGACGAGAAGGGAAAGAATTGGGAAAAAAGAAAATGAAGAAAAAGAAAGGGAAAGATGGATGAAGAGGAGTGAGAGGAGGGACGAGAGAGAGAACGAAGGAAGAGAATCATGTGAAACAATCCAAAAACGATGAGGAGGAAAGAGAGAGAAGAAATAATCAAGGAAGTGGAGGAAGGGCAAGGAAGAGCATGAGGACGATAACGAAGGGAAGCTGCCGCCTGAAATCAATCACTCATGCACTGAAGGAGAGAAGATTAGACCGAGAAATGGGTAATGATGTAGGGTTAGGACCGCCATGACAAGGGAGCGAAATGACAGGGTGAGGTAGGGAAACGAAGAGCAAAGTAGGGATTGGATAAGGAAGGTACGTAGGTAAGGAGATGGTACAGAGCCGGCTGAGGTAAAATAATAAGGTAAAGAAAAGATGGTAGCGTGTTAGTAGTGTAAGATCAAATGCAGAAAGTCCTTAAAACAGTTATAACGTTACAATAATTCAACAAACATTAATACAAATAGTTTATATTAATATATGCATCCCATTTAAAACCGGGGTTCTTGGGCAATATTGTAATTTATACAATGGTGGAAAGAAAGGGACACATTTTTCTACAGGATATAGCTGTGACCAGACCTTAGACATTTTAAGGTTTTAAACAAAGTTAGTACGTTGGAGCTATAAAGCATTTGTATTATTCAAAAAATGTATGGAAGGAAGCTTTTTATTATTATTAGGAAGAGGCAAGAAACAAATATAGAGTGGTGATATATTGTTAAGTTATGTCGAGGTATACATATTTAATTTCTTGTTCGTGTTAGATAATATTATATGTGAAGGACTTGCTAGCAGACTTGCCATCTAAATTTGATGGCATGTGTGTGTATGTATGCATGCATGTATGTATGTATGTATGTATGTATGTATGTATGTATGTATATATATATATATATATATATATATATATATATATATATATATATATATATATATATATATATATATATATATATATACATATTCATATAAGAGAAGAAAGTCGGTTAAGGGTAACAGAAACGGTTAAAAAGGCCCACTGAGTTGCCAGTTCCCGAACAGGAATCAAAAAGTCAAGAGAATGGGATAAGTGTCTTGAAATCCTCTGAAATGAATTCAAGCATATGGAAATACAAAAGCAAGGAGGGAGTTCCAGAGTTTACCAGAGAAAAGGATGAATGGTTGAGAGTATTGGTTCATACGTTAGAGAGTTGGACAGAATAAGAGTGAGAGAAAGAAGAAAGTCTGGTGAAGCGAGGCTGGAGGAGAACTAGAAGCATGCAGTTACCAAAATCAGAAGAGAAGTTGACATGAAAATAGTGGTAGAAGATAAGAAGAGATGCAACATGGTAGCGGTGAGAAAGAGGCTCAACATAATCAGTTGGAGGCATCAAAAGTACTTAGTCCTTGTCAAAAACACCATATTGTTCATGGTTGATGATTGAGTTAACCTTCAGGTAATGTACTATGACTTTCTTCCTGAGTGATTCGAACACTTTTTAGATATTCGCTTTCTAAATAAGGTGTTTGTATCTATTAATACTACTGTAGCCGTTTTGCATTTTCTAACCACTATTTCAGCTCTGCGCATCTGATTAGGTTGACTTAACCAAAAGAAATCTTGTTCAGAATGTTAGTGTGTGGTGTCTCTTCCCAACAATAAAATCTTAATGATATGTATTAGTCTTGTATAACTGAAAGTTTATGTTAAAAACATTAGAATATATCACATTATTACTAGGCAGAGAAAAAAATATACATCCTCTAAATTGATAAAATTCGACATTCGAATTGATGCTCTGATGACTAGTTTGCAATCCATATATATGTTTACTTAGGTTACTAGTTTAACTTGGTTATGGGAAGTTACTTTTAGCTTATATTGTTTCTAGAGCACGCACGATGGCTACTCGTTATTATAAAGGCGGGTTCACACGTGCCAATTTGCAACTGAAATTACATGTTGCTAGAAGTATCAACTGAGCCCTTCTAGTCGGAAAAACGTCACACATAGTGACTGGAAAGTATCGACTAGTTGGCGCTTTGGCAGGAAGTGAATGTAAACAAACCGCTACCCGCCAAAGTGTCTCCCTCCTGTGATGAAGCTGAAGCAGTGGTTGCTCTTCTTTTGGCGTACAGAAAGAGTCAATAGAAAAGAAAATGCCCGTGGATATGTCCCTGGCTAAGTAGAAGGAAAGAAAGGAGTGTCTACCACACACTAATCTTAAGGAGATTAAGCACAATTGCGATCTAATTAAATCCTGAAAAGTCTTCAATCCTCACCTCCAACGACAGCCTTCGTTGAGGAAAATAGTTTTTGGAAAGTGGTAGCTATTTTGTCAAACGACGATTTGCGCAAGCTTTTTTTTCACTATATATTTCATTTCTAGGGTCCCAGATGTGTTCTTTTTCCCTCACCAACTCTAACATCTCAACATCGACACCACATTTTCAAAATTTACTCCATGACGTCACAATGTAAATAAAGCCGCAAATCGACTGAACAAGACCAACATATTGGTCTTGCATTGCGACTGGTTTTTACAGTCGCTAGACACCGATATTCAATCGGAAATTCTGCCAACTTGCAATTTCAGTCGCAAATTGTTACGTGTGAACCTGCCTTAAGGGTGAAGAAAATATCAGCAATACTATTATAACTCCATTTATCAAATATTATGAAACCTCTATCTCGTCTCCTTCACGGTGATCATGCTGGCCTCGACAGGTATCTTTTTATTTCTAAAGTTACTAGGTAGATTTTCACGTTTCCTTTAATTATGGATACAACGGAATAATTCATGCGCCTCCATACATATGCTCAATGAGATATGATCACTATTGAACATACTGGAAGCCAACTAGTTCCCCCTTACTCCTTCGATAAAGCCACTCTCGCGACCCCTCCGAACATCAACATACAATCACAGAATTTCAAACTATTACAACTTGTATAATGATACTTAAAAAAATATATCGATAAATGAACTTCTCTAGCTCTAGATGGAAGAAAAATGCAAAAGTCAATTTAGTGAATGAGATAACAACAAAATTCAACAACTTTTCCTCGTCAACATTTGCGAAAAGCTTATTATTCACTAACCCCACGTTTGAGGTTGCATCCAGTGCTTAACGAAAGCGACATGGGGTTAGTAAAACCAAATGCGAGCGCGGGCCTTACCGATTCATAATTACTAATACGACGTTTAAAAAATACAAGTGGCCCAATTGTGATCATAAAACTGGTTCTGTAATTTCCATTTTCATCTCTGGGACTTTTTTCATAGATTGAGATAATTATTGCATGTTTTACATTTTGCTGATACTTACCAGTGAACAGAGGACAGAGCGATTACCAAACTTCTTAATTTGATATTTCATTTTTTTTTTTTTTATAATAAATTAATCATGAGAGCAAAGTGGTGGAACACTCGTGGAGTGAAGGAAGTCACATTGAGGAAGATATATTGGAATAATATGCACAAATGGCTGGTCCATATTATAGGCAATTAAAAGCTTCACAAATTTCAAGAAATTGATTTAGTGTTCCATATTTTGTAAGGAGTAGAGTTTAAGTCAGTCTTTCTTCGGTCTTTCTTAAATAATTCTAATGTCTGTTTAATCCTTTTCATATTCTACAAGTGTACGTTAAAATGAATATATTATGTAATATGCTTTTAAAGTATCTTTCTGTTGCATTCAATTTATTACAATATGTTTTATAACAGGTTTCAATTTTAGCACCAATAATAATAATGATGATAATAATAATAGTAATAATAATAATAATAATAATAATAATAATAATAATAATAATAATAATAATAATAATAATGATAATAATAATAATAATAATAATATAACATCATAAGAATATAGGCGATACTGGTAGGAACAACACATAAAAGTAATACACTTAAAAAACATAAAAACACAAATATCAATGCAATAAAAAATAATAAAGTATGGACTGATGTAATAAAAATATGGATATTATAAGTTTGTAAGGATATATGAGAGAGAGAGAGAGAGAGAGAGAGAGAGAGAGAGAGAGAGAGAGAGAGAGAGAGAGAGAGAGAGAGAGAGAGAGAGAGAGAGAGAGAGTTGTGTGTGTGTGTGTGTGTGTGTGTGTGTGTGTGTGTGTGTGTGTGTGTGTGTGTGTGTGTGTGTGTGTGTGTGTGTGTGTGTGTGTCTGTGTGTGTGTGTGTGTGTGACCTCAAAACAAACAAAACTTCAAGGAGCAGAGCAAGACAGGCCGAACTTGAACAACAAAACAACCAGTTAATGATACGACCCGTAATTATAAATAATTTTCAGGACTTTCCTAATTAGGCATCGCAGAGAACTGACGTATAGGAAGGGCATCTTGTTTTCTGCTGGATAGACACAAAGGAAATTAGTGCTGGTTTTGTCATGGTGTTCTAGAGTTTCAGAGCATTTGCGTGGTCTTTACGTCCACTCATATGATAATATAATACGGTTTGATGTTTGAGATTATTTTCTTATACCTCTCTTAAGATTCGGTGTATTGTTATGAACAATAAGCCAAATAATAGTCTGCACTGAATTTCCGTTTTTTTTTTCTTTTATTCGTATTTCCTTTCACAATGTACAACTTGAAGTAAAATGTAAAATGTGTCTATAAGAGGTTTGAAGCAAGCTATAGTGTGGGAAAGCACCGAATTATGAAAGGTAGGGTAAAAATACATTAACACAGCTAGAACACAAGTCATTGGACGAAACATATCCATCCTTCACCATTTAAATCAAACGGGTACAATCGATTCAATCTGTTTTTAGATCCCTCCATTATTAGTCAAACATATGGAAAATGCTTTACTGTCCATCCATAACGAAATGCCATGAAATGTATGAGATGAGGATTTCAAAATTATTAATACAAAATTGTTTATCATTTTTCCTAATCTAAGATATATAAACCCAGTATTTCCTACTCTAAGATATATAAAGCCAGTATTTCCTGTGGCATTTGAACGTCTCTCCATAACGAAATGCCACAAAAAAAAAAAAACTATTTCAAGCTTTCAAAATTATATAAACATAATTACTTCAATTTACTACTCTAGGATATATAAATGAATTACTTTTGGCCCTTATACCAATATAAAAAAAGATGGGCATATTAATCGATGAGGATGACAGTGTGAACTGTAAGTATTTTTCATGATTAACTGAATGTTACCTGTCCACTTAAAGGCTATTTGCAGCTTTCCTTATTTTCTATTTATCTATGTACTTCTTATAGATAGTTCTTCAAAAGCGGTAAACAACATGGTAATTAACAAAGTACACATATAATCATCCGGAAAAAAAGGAAACGTTCAAATGGAACAAGCAACACAAGGCGACACACAACACAGCGTCAACTTAGCGTGCTCGTCCATTACATCGCCTCGAGCTACTATTTCCCAGATAATGACCACCGGCTGTAGGTGCGCTCATTAACAGTCACAATAGTAGCGTCCATAATTAAACCATATTACAGGTGAAATGGCAGGTAGCCATTACGTCAATCTCCGTTATTGTGGCAAGGAATGGAACTTCTGGGGACTGACGCGCGCGCGCACACACACACACACACACACACACACACACACACACACACACACACACACACACGTGTGTGTGTGTGAGAGAGAGAGAGAGAGAGAGAGAGAGAGAGAGAGAGTGTGTGTGTTCACTGTTTGATCTGCTGCAGTCTCTGACGAGACAGCCAGACGTTACTCTACGGATCGAGCTCAGAGCTCATTATTTCCGATCTTTGGATAGGCCTGAGACCATGCACACACCACACACCGGGACAACAAGGTCACAACTCCTCGATTTACATCCCGTACCTACTCACTGCTAGGTGAACAGGGGCTACACGTGAAAGGAGACACACCCAAATATCTCCACCCGGCCGGGGAATCGAACCCCGGTCCTCTGGCTTGTGAAGCCAGCGCTCTAACCACTGAAGCCAGCGCTGTGTGTGTGTGTGTGTGTGTGTGTGTGTGTGTGTGTGTGTGTGTGTGTTCAAAGACCTAACTGCTGTATTAGTAGATAACATTTCAATGCTGACAACAACACCTACAAAGATAATAATAATATCAATAATAATAATAATAATAATAATAATAATAATAATAATAATAATAATAATAATAATAATAATAATAATAATAATAATAATAATAATAATAATAATAATAATAATAACAATAATGGAGGAGGAGGTGAAGAGGGGAATTCCCCTGAAGAAGCATCGTCGAAACTAGTCGGGAATAAACTCACCTCCCTTCACCTGTGTTTATTTTCACCTCCTCCTCCAACTTGTCTGAATGTCTGAACAATAATAATAATAATGATAATGATAATAATAATAATAATAATAATAATAATAATAATAATAATAATAATAATAACAATAAGAATTAGGGGAAAACACACTTACGGATATGTACTAGATAGACACACCCACTCATCCACGCACTATATTCGCTGAAACACAACCAAACAAGCACGTGCAAGCAGCTAAATGGCAAAGTGACATTATGTACACGCAAACACACTTACTGAATGACTGACTCGCTCACTGAAACGCAATCAAACACACAGGGAAAGATCAGAAAATGAGATAAAGATACATCATAAATATAGAGCTAACAGATATACGAACCTTCCATTACTCTTTCTCTTTCTCTTCCGTCTCTCTCTCTCTCTCTCTCTCTCTCTCTCTCTCTCTCTCTCTGCAGCCACCACTTTCATACTTCCCAGGCAGCCATCGGTTTTCGCAGACACGCGATCAATTGTGCGGGAAAGTAGTGACCAGTAGCAAGGACACGACCATCATTCAGCCCAACATCATACATAAGACCTCTCACCCCGACATCATGCACAACACCCCAGCCCAACATCACACACAAGTAACACAATCACATTTCAAACCTTACGTACAAAATAAATAACACTAACAAAAGAATTAATACAAACTCAAATAACATTACGATCAATGAACGGATTTTGATTTCAACTTTCATCAGAAAACTATATTTCATCATGTTCGTTTCTTTCTCTCTCTCTCTCTCTCTCTCTCTCTCTCTCTCTCTCTCTCTCTTACTCCACGTGAAGGGTGACACACGCGACAGGCGAACTGGACCCTTTGGACGGAGATTAATCACACTATTTTCAGGCCAAATCCCCGGCTCATTAATCAGGTAAATATCGGACACAGGTGGGCGGGAGTGGTCAGGTGAGTCAATACACGGACAAAAGGTGTGGCGACGGGAGGAGGGAGCAACACGTTTTTCGTTTTATATACTGCTCTCTCTCTCTCTCTCTCTCTCTCTCTCTCTCTCTCTCTCTCTCTCTCTCTCTCTAATGGGTGACTGATGGGGTTTGATTTTCTAGGTGTCATGTTTTACAGTAAATTTGCGTAAGTTTAGAGGTAAATGTGAATGTAAACGTTGTACTACGCATTGATTTTATCGAAAATGTACCGAATCAATCAACGACGAGCTGTCGGCACGCACGCACTCACACACACACACACACACACACACACACACACACACACACACACACACACACACACACACACACGGAACTCATGCATGTTTACTTAGGTGCAAGGACACAGTATCTCCACAGGCAGCAGCAGCAAGCACTCATCCCTTTAACCAATCAAGGGCCGCTAATCCGACACACCAATTGTGCTACCCAATCAGATTCGCTAATAGTAAACTCAACAAATCAGCAATAGCCAATCAGCTAATCCGGAGGAGGCAAACTAATAATCGGTGCATGACAATCAACGTGGAGAGAGAGAGAGAGAGAGAGAGAGAGAGAGAGAGAGAGAGAGAGAGAGAGAGAGAGAGAGAGAGAGAGAGAGAGAGAGAGAGAGAGAGAGAGAGAGAGAGAGAGAGAGAGAGAGAGAGAGAGAGAAAGGTGGGGTTAGCCCGAGAATTGTTTTCATCTCATTAACGAGGAAAGGCGAACAAAAGAAAATCAAGATACGTTTAAGATAAAATTGGGTGACAGTCTCGAAAATAAGAGATAAGTGATGCCACGGCGTCTCCTCCTCCTCCTTCTCCTCCTCCTCCTCCTCCTCCTCCTCCTTCTCCTCCTCCTCCTCCTCTTCCTCCTCCTCCTCCTCCTCTGCCTCCTCTTCCTCTTCCTCTTCCTCATTTTCCTCTTCCTCCGCCCCCTCCTTCTCTTTCAACTTTTTTTTCCTCTTCGTATTAGACCTGGTTGGAATAAATCATGATGTTTTCTAAAATGAAAAAATGAAAATGAAAGTAAATGAAATGGTATTATTTTTATCATATTTTTTTTTATATCTATAGCTTTTTTTTATTCAGCTAGTTTGCATTAAAACTTATTTGTTTGCACTGACTATTTGTTTCTGTCTTATGAGACAATATTCCTGTACTAAACTTAAGCAGTGTTAAATGAAACCATAGTTTAGTAGAGATTACACAACACAATTTTTTACATGAATATTATAAGTAAAAACAAATCATTTAATCAGTTTGTTACGTTAAAGTAACTAACATATTTTGCATTAAAAAATTAAGATTTTAACTTCATAATCACATTTATTTATAATATTAACAAAGATCTTTTTTCTTTTTTATACATATATATATATATATATATATATATATATATATATATATATATATATATATATATATATATATATATATATATATATATATATTGAAATAACAATTTCACGATTTTTAAGCTCAGTAAAACACTTATATCATTCTTAATTCATTATATTTGGATTTTATTTAAATTGCGTATTTTTACCCAATCCTGTGTTTCTAATTCGTTCTTCCTTAGCCTTCTATTTTTGGTCTCTTCTCTCTCTCTCTCTCTCTCTCTCTCTCTCTCTCTCTCTCTCTCTCATGACTGAGCCACCTCCGGAGTAACACTTGATCTCTGAGTTAATTGGATTATTTTTCACCTGAGATCAAAGATCGTAGTGGTGGAGGAGGAAAAAGCTGGTATTTGAAAAAAAAAAATAGTTTGGTCAGAGGGAGTTGGCCTCCCGGGTGCGGCCAGACCAACCTTAGTTATGGAGCCGGGTCAAAAGAGGTCCCGCTCCTCTTTGTTGGGTTATCTCGACCAAAGGTGAATAGAGGCGTATTGTTGTACTCTATACTTTATCATTCTCTCTCTCTCTCTCTCTCTCTCTCTCTCTCTCTCTCTCTCTCTCTCTCTCCGAAAACTTTTCTTTTGCGAAAGGTTTTCTTTCTACACTAAAATTACGTCACAGACTTCTATTCTCTCTTCTAATGTATTCCCTTTGTACCTGCGTCTGTCCCGACTCGGCCAGACCAAATAATGTTATGTACAAAAAATAAATAAAAAGTATATACCAATCCTTGATTCCAAACAACCTATGAAAATAATGTAAGCTGCAAGGAAGGACAAAATTCCGACTTTCTTGAGAGGGTCGCGGTGGGAACAACCGAGCTAATTTCCCCTCACCTCGAGTCTTCCCTGGAGGAGTCTCATTGTGGGGTACGTACCCTCCCTTTCCCGAATTTAGTCCCTGTTTCCTTGGCGTCCTCCTGCACCCAATGTTCTCCTAAACCTGCATCTTAATTTGTCACTCAATAAAAGGAATGACTTTAGTTTTCTGGAACCTACATAAATGTGATGTATAAATGTTTGATAATGCTCTTCCTCGTAGCCAGTCAATGGAAAGGAGGACAAGGGAGGAAACATGAAAAGAGTGTAGCAGAGTTGGTTGGGGGAAGTAAATCTGTGGAGGCTGAGACGGGCTGCTGTGACCATAGTAGCCCGGGGCGAGTCTTTTGGTTTGAACTCCACGTAAAATTTTCCCTAGTTTCCTTCCCGCCCTCTCCTCTTAGCTACCGGCAAAATATGGTATTTTACTTTATCTTTACGAAGTACTAGTCCTTTCCTAGTGAATTAATGACCTTTGAATGCAATCTCAAAATTAACTTCTCTCTAGGAGGTATAGATGATCCACCAACATAGCTACACAACTACCAAGTGAATTGATTATACCTTAGAATTCGATCTCAAACTTAAGTCCACTGTTCTTCTCTACGACCTGTAGCTGACCCATTAAATTTACTCACAGTAGCTAACATTATGATCTCCCTCCTAGTGACTACACCTTGAATCTTAATGTTAACATGAAGAGAACAATGAATATGGGGAATTCCTTTCTTTCAAAATTCCGTCTCCTTCACTATGAATTAAGTAGTCTCAGAATCCAACTTAAAGACCCCACTCGTCGATTATCTGCAGAACCTCTTAAGTGACAATCGAGAAATGATACTCCACTGACGAGAAAAAAAAAATGTTATGAGAGTCACTTTCCTTCACTTAGCCTGACTTTCCCGTTGTAATTTTAAGGCTTATGGAAGACAAAAACTCACCCGCCATCCTTGTTTTTTTCCCCTGTGTACACAATTCCCGGGAATTTCTTCCCAAACTTTCTTTTCTGTAATGAATTTTCTATCCCATCGTAGCTTCAAGATTTTACCTCGGGAGGAAATAACATAAAAAAAGATAAATTTCTCTTGGTATTTGAGTTAGAAAAATTAGATAAACATTCCTTTCATTTTCTTTCCCCCTTCTTCACTTTTCCTCTGTTTCTTCCTCTTTATCGTTCTTCTTTTCATTTATTTTTTTTCCTTCTCCATCTCCTTTAACCTATTCAAACAATTTCTCCTAAGTCCTTTCTTTCAGTCATTATCTTGACAAAAAAGTCAGTTTTTTTTCCCTTTCTTCCATACAACACTTGTTTGTATTCTTTTAAACTTTCGTCATATACATTCTTTAGATCCTCTCTCTCTCTCTCTCTCTCTCTCTCTCTCTCTCTCTCTCTCACTTCATCTTTATCTCTGCTTCATTAAGACTCTCGCTCATCGTCTTCTTCAAGGAAAAAGTATTCTTCACGAGTCTTCCCTTCCCCTCCCCTCTCATTTCGTCCCTTCTCCTCTCCCCCTCCTATTCCTCCTCTTCCAACTCCTCCCAGCCTCTCTTCTCCTTCCCTCGCTAACATTGATCTTACCTGCCTGCTGCTGCTGCTGCTCCTCCTCTACTACCACCATCGCCTCCTCCTCTTCCTCTTCTTCTGCTCCCTCCTTTTCCTCTTCATCCCTCGCCACTCTCTCTCTCTCTCTCTCTCTCTCTCTCTCTCTCTCTCTCTCTCTCTCTCTCAGCTCCCCTTCGTAATTAATATTGAGATAATTCTCTCTCTCTCTCTCTCTCTCTCTCTCTCTCTCTCTCTCTCTCTCTCTCCGGAACAATCTCATTAATCTCAACTTTTTGCATACTAAGCGACAACAGAGTAAGCTCCATAGCCGGTCTTAGCATCCTTGTTTGGCTTGTAGATCTTTACGTTCTTCACTCATACAGACTCCATCGGACCTCCTATCCATCCATAAATAGCCTGCCTGCCCTATAACAAGCGTTGTATATGTGGGTATTATTCTCTTATCTTTTTTTATATATATTCTTGTCTGTGGGGGAGTGAGTATTGAATGAGGAAGAGAGTGTGCAGTACAGGGAGAAATAGTGAAATAGGAAAAGGAAGATATTCTTGAGGGATAGTAATGTGTAAGAGGGATAAATGAAAGGAAGAGAGCAATTAAGCGATAGGTATAAGAAGTATGACAAAAGAAAGCAAAATAAACAAAGAAATATTATTATTATTATTTTTTTTTTTTCTCTTCTCTGTGTTTCGTCTCTTATTCAGTCTTCACTTAATCTTGAACCACTATTTTCCAATAACCA